>NC_080672.1:393023765-393325189 GCF_030247195.1 Topomyia yanbarensis
ACTTCTGCTCCCTTGTTCGTCCCGTACAGCGGCACTGCTTTGAAAGTAGCTATTCAGGATCTAACATAGATAATCGAGGATCCTCATCCTGTACAACGCTGCAGTGATGGCTCCCCAGCTGGCACTGTTAAATGCATTCTTCACATCCATCATGACTACAGTGCAGTATCGATCTCCTCTTCGCTTCGTTATAGATGCCTTGTCGGCACTCCCGAGCACTGTCCGAATTGCATCCACTGTCGATGCTTCTTTGCGGAATCCGAACTGCGTCGTGGACAGTCCGCAATCAGGTCAATACGAGGCCGGATCGCCTGGTGGCTTCCCTGGCTTTGACAGTAACACAAGCTTCTGTACTTTCCGCATTTCGGGGAAGTTGCCTTCATTTAGACATTTCTGAAGCTCCAACCTGAACATGTCCGGATATGTCAGGATCTTTCAGCTTTAAGCACCACGTTTGGTCTTCCGTCCGAACCTTTGATTTCTTTGATTCCAGTCGCCTCAATGCTTCTGCGAGCTCGCAGTTAGTCACTTGCCGATCGTTCGTCTTTGCTCCTTCTTCTTCGCCGTACGGTATCGGTGGCCAGGTAGTTGGATCGTGCTACAGGAAGAGACCCTCAACGATTATCTTCAACTTACTCGGGCATATTTCAGCTGGCATCTAGGGTTCCTTCGTTTTCGCCATCACGACTCGAGGGATTGGCGTCTACTTCTCAGCACCGCTCCTTGTGGCAATCTGACTTGCTAAGCTTGATCTTCCATTTGTAAGCGGCCCTAGATTCCCGAAACGCTGCCTTGCGCTCCTCTCTATCTAGCTCCGATACTGCTCTCTGAGACCACCTTCTGACTCTGAGACAATCAGCGCGTAGCGTACTGAGCGTCTCGTTCCACCAGTAAGCTGGACGCGGTCTATTGCGTGGCTCTAGTTTTGTGTAGTGTCACAAGTTGTCACAATCCTTCTTGTTAGATCAACCGCATCCACGTTCCCGTCCGAAATGCCTCAACGCAAAGATCTTTATTGAAGGTCTTCCACTTTCGTTAGCCGGTCATCGTTCTTCTGGCTGCAGCAGGGTTTCGTTGGCCGATACGGTAGCGAATTGCCTGGTGGTCGCTATGGGTATACTTCTCGCATACTCTCCAGTAGAGATGGTCGGGTTCCGGTTTTTAGACCCGAAACCCGGACCTGACCCGAACCCGACGGGTTTCGGGTCGGGTTCGGGTTCTATAAATTTAAGCTTCTCTGGTTCGGGTCGGGTTCCGGGTTTTCAAATTTGAAATTCTCGGGCTCGGGTCGGGTTCGGGTTTTGAACAAAACAACTCAACCATTTCTTTACGCTGTCTATACACAAAACCCAGTCTCTTTTTATACTTCGTGATACGAATGGAAGACACATATAACCGTACCAAATGGTAGCACCTTTAAATCGCTAGAATGCGTTGTATTTTCTGGTGCTCAAATATAATATTTTTCACTCTTGTATAAAATTCTGTCTCTTCAGATTCGCTAACTGACTGAATTATTTTATGTTTTAAAAGAACATTCATGAGAGAGCATTCAACAATACGTGTCTCACATCTAAAATCTCTTTGAGATTTATTTTTAATGATAATTAGTAATAAATCAAGTCAACAGGAATTTTTCGTAAAATATTGGTTCAACTTTCTGTTTTAAAATTTAACTTCGACAGGTACTTTAAAACCGATACGTAGGCCGCGGTTAGAGTAAACGCTTAAAACTCGGCTAAAGCGTACAGCAAATAGTGTCTAAAGCAAAGCGAGTAGAAATCTACGGGAAGTAGAAACAATAAAAACCAATCTATTGATCCGCTCCTGATTGGTCGTTTTGACAGTCGCGAGAAATCGAACAGTGGGTGTTGCGAGTGCACTAATTGGTAGTACTTTTTGCTACATATTGAATAATAATTGTTCATTAACCCTATAACAGTTTCGTGACTTTTTATCTAAGTAAACGGTTTTGTGGGATACATTCGTACCCCAGAACTAAAATCACTCTAATATACCTAATTTTATTAAATTTACAATTAAATTTGACAGTTCTATTCTAAAACGTACAATTTTACACAAGTTTTTCGCTTACTATGTATCGATGTTTTGCTTTTAAAATGAGTTAGCGACCGATTTATTCTACATTCCGGTTAATTTATCGACGATTTGTAAGTTTCTCATAACATTACAAATTCGACGTTCAATAATAGCAAATAAAAGTGCGGATTCTACTCGCCAGTGATTCGTTTTGCCATAGGCAGACATAGCTCAACGCGTATGGTGCTACTTCAGATTCGAATGATTCTACTATTCTAAGATGAGCCTAGGGTGCCTAAAATTAAAAATCTTCGAGATATTAGCAAGTTGGGTTCGGATCGGGTTTCTCAAATTGAAAATTTTCGGGTTCGGGTCGGGTTCGGGTTTTCAAATTTTAAAATTCTCGGGGTCGGGTTCGGGTTTTACAAAATTTTCATTCTCGGGTATGGGTCGGGTCCGGGTTTTCTAATTTTAAAATTTTCGGGCTCGGGTCGGGTGCGGGTTTTTCAAATTTTATAATTCCGGTCTCGGGTCGGGTTCGGGTTTTTCAATTTTGAAGCTCTCGGGTTCGGGTCGGGTTCGGGTTCAAAAAAAATTGAAACCCGACCATCTCTACTCTCCAGTTCATGTTCGCGGTCAGTGTAGGACTGTGACGTCGATGATAGACTCCTTCTTGTCTCTCTGAAACGTGCTATCAGAACCTGCATTGCACAATCGCACGTCTAACTTTGCTTGAGCCGCCTGCAGGATAGACCCTCTTGTTTTGGCTACTCCACTGCCCTACTCCACAGTCGTTGAAGTCACCACCAATGACTACCTGCTTCCGGCCGCTCATCTGCTCGGTTAACTGCTCCAGCATTAGGCTGAACTGATCTACTGTCCACCTTGGAGAAGCGTAACAGCTGCACACGAAGACGCCGTTGATTTTGGTGATCACGAAATCTTCGTATGAGCGTTCTACCATTTCTTGAATGGGGAATCTGCCCGTAACTTGAATCACCGCCGTTCTTGTTCTATCCGCCACCCAGTTACTGTTATTAGGGGGACTTGATACAGCTCCAAAATCAATGCGACGTCCCATATTGTTTCTGTCGTAAACTGCCACAACTAGTCTTCCCAAATGAACAGCCATCGTACACAATGTTCGCTCTGGTTCTGTGCTCATATTAAACCCACACTTTGTGTACAAACTCAAACACGCTGTTTCGTACCAAAACGCGTACACATGTTTGCTTGCACAACCGAACCCCATATACGTACAAGGTGCATGTATACATAGGTTCATGGCACCAGTTTTTTTAGTTTCTCACTCTCATCATCATTAGCGTTGACTTTTTTGCCAAGTCGTTCTCGTATACGCACTCAGTGTACGGATACGGATGTTTGAACTATAGTTTGCACATCGTTCGCTTGGGTTCGAATGTTTCGAGGCGAACCTGTACGTCAAGATGAAGCACGTTTGAGGTTGCACGCGTGCACGAAATTTTGTACACAGGTAAAAACTTGTCGAGGTTCATGGGAAATCTGGCCACAACAGTTGCTCACAGCTATTCAGATGTATCTGGGTTATCTACATTATCTGCAGTCGTCCTCTTGTAGGCTGGACATTTGAAGCCATCCGTCTGATGTTGGTTTCCGTACTTTGGGGTGCAAAGCATGCACTTCGGTCTCTGCGTGCTGCCTCTCACAAGATGAGTGGCATTTTCAGCACATCCTCGATCTATCCGGGAATTTGCAAGCCCCTATACAATGTCCAAGGCCCAAACATTTGAATCAATTGTCCGCTTGTTCATTCACTCGTGGGCCGGCTCTCAATGAGCTTCTTGATCATCCGACCGTAACTTTGCATGCCTCCAGCGCCTTGTCAGCAACAATTACCAAGAAACGAATAATCACTGTCTGAGTTCCTCCGTACCGTTTCTTAAACCGGATCGTCATGCGTACCTCGCCCAGGATGAACTGCTACCTCAGTGCACCGCTCAGCTCGTCGTGATCTCATCCAGGTCCTTACACACAATCACTGTCTCCGGATTTAAGGCTTTAAATTCTGCCTCTTCGCCATGTTTGTTTGGTTATAATCACTCTGCATAGTCGAGCTGTTAATCGTGGGATCCTCCTTCAACTCGATGAGCATCTCCTCTTTTTGGGGTACGCCTAGTTCTCACCACGTTTTCACTCAAATCCCTCAGCTCCGAATCTCCCCTGACCTTCTTGAGGAGCGCTACATACGTCACCACTTCTCCCTTTGGTGCCCTCGGGCGAACCGGATCTTACCTTTTGTTCTCGACTTTCTCCCCTCTTTTCGCTCTTGCTGTTTCCTCTGCTTCTCCTTCCGACTTACAACGGTACTCTAGTTTTCTCCCTTTCGAGTGGCGTCCTTCGTTTCGGCAGAAACAGCGTCTTCGCTCGTTTTCCTCTTGGGCCCGCCTGGTCTTTCATCTTCTGGTGAGGATCGTGCCCTCTTTGGAGTCATGGAAACTGGCGTGTTCACCATTCTAGCCAACTTTTCGGAGCTTCGGAGGAGCTAAGACAACCGGAGCCGCCGTTTATGCGTGCTCAACTACTTCAGCCCTAAAGTGTTGCCGTTTTGTACTTCTTTACAGCAGACACTACCGCCATTCGAATGGCTGATAATCATCTCCTTAATGTTCTCATGGACATTGTTTCTCACGTTTACACACTTGTAAAACTCCTCCATCAAGCACTTCGCTGCCACTATTTTCGGATTTTGTAGGATTTAACTCATCCTGCTGCTGCGGCTACTGCTTCTTCTTCTCCTGCTCTTAAAAATAACGTCAGCTGCGGCTGGTGATGGTTAACTCACCAAACCACCTCTGGCGATTGGATTCGCCGCGCCTACGGATGTGTGAGTTTCTTATTTGTTCTCCATTCTATCGGTTCCCAACTCCAGGCCTCTATCTCCACTCGTTGTACGTAGTCGCCTCTTGCGATCCCATGGTTATCTATGCAAGCATGGAGGTTATGCTAGGGTTTACACTATCCTTCATGGGGAGTAGTGTTCAGAGCCGGACCGAAGTAAAATCGTGAATAGTCTATCCGAACTTAGTACCACCAACTATTGGTGTCGAGTTTTGAACGTACCCGGGGATCTGCCAAGATTTTAGCGGGACGGATGCAACCGTACTGTTAGTCCACTCGCCAGTTTAGGTCGGTGTCATCCTATCTTACTCAGGGAGTAGAACAGCATGTCTGTCAGCCCAAAGTCGTGGTCCAATTCATGAACTGTGTTCTGTCCGTTGACGTTCGCCCTGGCAAGTATATCGTAATCAGGATGTTACTGGCGTCGATCCGGATGTTCCGGCTGGCACTCCTGGTAGGTTTGGGTGCTCAAACCATCCACCCCTCTGTCTTACCCCTCTCTTATCTCAGGCACAATTGCACCACTTTGGTTTGATTGAAAGGATAATGGAATTTTGCTGGGTTCGAAGAACAGAATGTGGAATTCTCGAGAAATATCATGTTGTGTGGTGGGATGTGGTCGTACACTTCGATTCAAGAGTGTCTGGCTATTTGTTTTAAGATTTGGCCACGGATTGGGGCCATATTTTTGTGAGGGAGGTGAGGGCAGGGTTTAGAAAATGAGGCAATGAATAGGAGAATGGTAGCTTCACGTTCTATGGCCATCACACCGTACGTACGTCTCGTGTGAAAACTGAAGCCGCTCGCACCAGGTGGACTTCTTCATTAATTCATATACAATTTATAACAAGGATTTGAAGCCATTGGGTCCTTTCTAACTCATGTTTCTTCTAACAGATGGTAATGGTAATATACATTCACTCTTCACTTACGGGACATCGTAAGTTTGAAGTAGTTTGTTTACAAGTAGTGTTTCCAATTTTGGACTTAGCGTCAGCCCGATGAATTGGTCAAGTGCCGTGGTTCTGAAAAGACAAAGTCGAAACGCAAACACCTGGACTAATCATAACTAGTAGTTAGTATAACAGCATATAAGTAACATGCCGAACATGTTATTCGGCATTTAATTTAAATGTCGCCGGGATAAATTAAGACTCAATAAATATTACGAGAAATTCATCCCGAGATAGAACACGCAACGATATTCGCTTTAATATACTATAAGCAATACTCCTCATAGTCGGCTATCCGGAGTTAAAATTGTTCATTTCGCAAATCGCATCAATACAACAAAGCATAAATCTCCAAAGTTCTCGGTAGCCAATTGCCCAGAGCAATCATTACATGATAACGCTATTGTCATACTTACTAAGAAAATTCTCCATCCCGTGATACATGTGGAGGATGCAGAGGTATTCACGATCACCAGCAGCAACAGGAACCGGACCAACATTTCTTCCATACCCAGAGGGAAGCATGTTGGAATCGATATAGCTTGGACAATGTGGCTCATCGTGTTATCCTTAAGTATGTTGTTTCAATAACCATTTTGCAATCTCAATTGGTTCTTGTTAATAACGGAGTAGCAAGCACCAGCGATTTGCGATGCTTATGCTCTAGCTTCTTTACCACACTCATTTCGATTCATACAAATTTATTCGGAATAGAAAAATTCCTAACCCTGTGGAGATATCTAACGTTTAAAATACGCACACTGAGATATATATATATATATATATATATATATATATATATATATATATATATATATATATATATATATATATATATATATATATATATATATATATATATATATATATATATATATATATATATATATATATATATATATATATATATATATATATATATATATATATATATATATATATATATATATATATATATATATATATATATATATATATATATATATTTTATACTACCACCCTTCCATTAACCCAAGAAGCAGTTTGTTGGCCTCTCAATTCTATCGTAAAACGACACAATAACTAGAAAAGTCTATGTGCGGGGTTTGAGAATCGATGAGGTTCGAACAAGGAATTGATGTACCAACTACGCTATGGTTAAATCTATATAATCGAAACAAAAATAAATGCTTCTAGAAATACTTAATTCAAGCTTCTGTAACATAGTCAAATCTCAATATTTTTGTTTGAAAATGTGAATAAGTCGTTATTATATGAACCCCACTAATTTAAAAACATATGTTTTAACGATTTTTACAAGAAAGTGTCTTTTTGAGATTCAAATTACAAAAGTATGAATTTCTGTTTAGATTTGAGATAATACCGCGAAACTTCAGTCATTCTGGTCACAGCACAGGGGTTTTTTTTCGCTAAAACTTAGATTTGGGTCAATGATGTCTTCGAAGAAATTTGTGACCATTACAACCCCTTTCATATTGTGTTTTATTTTGTTGATTAAGCTCCCTAAAAGTTAGAGATTTATACCAACCTTCTTGCAAGAGCATATATTAAAATTATGTCTTTGGCAAAAATGTAGAACAAACTTTTTCCAACAAACTTTGCTTAAGACACAGAGCCTTCATCTTTAATATCTTCAACATTGTTGCTGGTTGTTTGTGGATGAACCCTTTAAAGCCTATTCATTACTATAACTTTTAAATATCATTCTGACAAGTTCGGTATGTTCTGTAAAAAGGTTTGAATCATCGAAATGAACAACTTTCTATATTATGACAACGGTTTATCTCATGTATTTTCTATATTATATTGTAATTTTTTAAATATAAAGTGTTTTAAATGGTATTTGGCTGTCAGCGGGGAAACGGCTGAATTTACGTCAATAGTGTTTTCCGACTACTTATCAAAAATTGCTAGGTCTGTCATTTGCTGCAATGATTTTCGTGATTAATCCTCCTATAAGTGAGATTTTTCAACTCAATTTTGTCTTTGGAAGAAATGTGAAGTCTCTTCTTGCAATGCTTTATGCTCATTATATTTGGATGACCCCAAAGAATATTTTTTTAAAATATCTTTTTAATTATCATTCCATATATTCTACGAAGTTATTTCAAACGTCAAAATACGTAATTTTTATTTACACAAAAAAATTTATATCTCGAGTATTTTCGAAGATATTGAACATTTTTTAAAAACAGTCATTTTTTCAAATCATTTGTAACTCTACTGGAGAGAACAAGAGACAAGTGAACTCTATTGAGTTTTATAGTGATGAGGTAGCATTTCTTATTGCAACTAGAGTCGGCTGCCCGTTTAAAAGCTATTATTTTTAAAACTTTTGTAAATTTTGCCAAAAAATACCCAATAACTTCTAAGTCGCAAGAGATAGACCAATGATCTCTTCTAGAAAGTTATGTTTCTTGACAAGACTAACAACTTTTTGAAACATTAGGCTTTATCTACGATATTTAAGAAATTATGATGAAAAAGAGGTTTTAAGGGGTCATTCACAAACAACAGTCGATAACTTCAAGTGAACCATAAATAGAGATTTTTAGTCTTCAGTAAAGATATTCACAAAAACAAGTTATTTAAAATTTCTGAGGACTTCATCCTATTTTTCATACTTTGAGAAAAATTGTGGCAAATATCTCACTTCTAGGAGAATTAATCACTATAACATCATTGCTGTACGCTTTACCGTTTTCGCTTTAATAATTTTTCACACGTTTTCGGCGAAAAAATCCATTGTGCACAGCTGCCGTCAAGGTGATTAATTTTTTTAGAAAAATCCAAATGTTCTGCAATTCACACCAAAAAATAATGAAATTTTAAACGACATGTAAATCAATACGAATGTAAACATAGAACGATTGAATCAAAAATTTGATTGAAAATTACGTTAACATCAATTGGAGCATCAAACAGCATACAATTTTACACATTCATTCGTGTAATATTACATGTCATTCATTTTACAGCAGTATTCTAGTAAAAATACATTGAAGTGCATTGGTTTTCCGTTTAAAGAAACTGTAATTTTCAATCCACGTGCAAAATTATAATAAAATTCGTTAAAGAAAGCACGATATGTCGTGTGTATTTGTGGTGAAACTTATTTTTACATTTATATTCATGCTCCAAATATGTGCATGAAAATAAACTTAAAATTACTAAATATTTTTTTTCTGTGTTTACCCTAATATTCTATTCTATTCTATTCTATTCTATTCTATTCTATTCTATTCTATTCTATTCTATTCTATTCTATTCTATTCTATTCTATTCTATTCTATTCTATTCTATTCTATTCTATTCTATTCTATTCTATTCTATTCTATTCTATTCTATTCTATTCTATTCTATTCTATTCTATTCTATTCTATTCTATTCTATTCTATTCTATTCTATTCTATTCTATTCTATTCTATTCTATTCTATTCTATTCTATTCTATTCTATTCTATTCTATTCTATTCTATTCTATTCTATTCTATTCTATTCTATTCTATTCTATTCTATTCTATTCTATTCTATTCTATTCTATTCTATTCTATTCTAACCCTTATACAGCCAGTATTGAAAAGCATCCTGGAAAACACTGCAGTTACTCATTAGTGTTTTTGTCAACATTAATATTTGAAGCTTATTAGGTGTAATATGTCGCAAATATTAAAACGGCAAGGCCTACTGTGCAGAGTTTGTGTTCAAAGATGTTTCAAAATTATACGGCAAATAAATTATTCATTTAATGAATATTCTAACTAACGAATAATTTTGAATCTTGAAGAAGGAAGAAACGAGGACAACCGTACGACCGTTTAAGTTTTAAGGGGATATGATAAATCGTTGGGAGTGACTTGGCTAAGAAGGTTAATGACACTCCTTTGGTCCTTTGGGATACCTTGCCCTGGCTAATGAACCTAGGTTAAAGCGCCTTTACTCGCTCTGTAGTACTCGGAAAATTACAATTTATAGAAATTTGGCACTTCAATGGAAAGATATTTATTTCTCGAAAAATACACGAAGTGGGGTTTTTGGGACATTTTGTCCCAAAAATATCCCATTCCCTACAGCTACTCTGTTCTACATATTTTGCTGTCTCTCCAACGTGAAAAAGTCTCAGAAATCGAACGGAACCCACGCGACCACTGCCAGAAGATGGGGTTCTAGGGCATCCTATCATTCATATCGAACTCCATCATTTCCTCGTGCATACATCTCTAATATTTCTAAATCAAATTTTATTAAATGTACCTTGTTGAACGAGAAAGATCATAAGGAAAAATAATAAAAATAAAAGTAGAGTTGCCATCGCTAAAACTAAGATGCACTAGACCATTTGACATTCAGCGCCGATTCTACATTTTATTATTAAATACCACATATCAACTCCATTTAACAATAAATTATTATTCAATTTTCTATTTTCACTGTGAAAATTATTCAGGAATCACATGGTAAATGTTTCATTTCAGGAAAAATACGGAAAGTGGGGGTATTAGGGCATTTGATGAAAAAAATAGGTTTCTAGACTAAATGTCAAAAAATCCAATGTTTCCGAATTTTATAGGCAACGAATCAGTTTTTCCGTTGTTCCTGATAACCTTCCACGTTCAACAAGATACTCAAAAAAATTGCTTGAAGAATAATAGAGATACATGCACGAGAAAATGACTAAATTCGATATGAATGACAAAACGCCCCAGAACCCCAACCTCACGCACTCCGACAAAGGGCACAAAAGCACCGTCCGATCTCTGAGACTCCCTCACGCTAGAAAAACTACAAAAAATGCATGTTTTGCAGCATATAGTAGAATGGCTATCAAAAATGATGAATTCTCTGAGCAAAATGCTCCAAAACTCCAGCTTTCCCCATTTTTTTGGGAAACAAAGATTTTTTCTTTGAAATGTTAATATATATATTTTTTTTTTTTCAAAAAAGGCAATTGTGATTTTTTGAGTGCTACTCTAAAAGTTATGGCATTTAATATAAATATTTTCCTCATATTTTTCCACAGCGCCAATGTCAAAAACTTCAAAAATGGACAGGGTTCTAAAATTGTCCAACCGATGTGAAATTTGGCATCTAAGTTTACTTTGACATTTGTCACAATATGAAAGGGGTCTTTGAGATTTCGAAAATGAGTGTTTTTTGCAATGCCCACAAAAAGCTTTGTCACCGAGTCGCTTGTCGAAATTTTTGCATAGAAAAACTACAGAATGTTATTGACAATTTCTAAAAAACGCATGAAAAGTGTTTTTTTAACGCTGGAACCCTCCCTTAAACCTGATGTCCCTTTCACTTGAGGCAGAAAGTGACTCCGTTTCGAACCGTCAAACTGTTTAAGGTTGAGCTGAGAACGCCTCTTCATAATATTGACCTGACCGAAATGTTCAACTGTTATATATTCTCGACAGTTTCCAATACCTAATGATGGTTCTATTTCTACGCGTAGCAGCTGCTAGCATACACTTCCTAGCTTAACTCTTCTATGCTTCTAAAAAGGCGGGTTTTATAACCGGTCAAAAGGTGTCTTTACTGGAATACCAGATAATCTTCCGACAGTTTTTCAATGCATTTTGTAGACTTAAAAAAATGTATTACGTTACAGTTTTAAAATCGATATGAAAGATTTTCCTTTTTCGGGAAGGGGGCAAACCCAGTACTCGTAATGATACATATATACGGAACTACAGTCATTCTGAAAATATGGCCTCAGTTCGTAAAACTAGACAAATTTTGTGAACGTTTACGAAGAAATCACTTTAAATTTCGTTGCAACGCGCCTGCGAATCATTATTTGAAAATTCAATGCAGTTTCAATGAAATGGGGTTTGGGGCGTAATAATTACCGAAGGCTCTCCAGATATCTAAACGATCAAACATTCAACAAAGTTCAAGTTTGCCACATGTTTAAAATCAGCTGACTAGTAACGATGTGCAGCTGTATTTTTTTCCTCAATCATGCAGGTCTCCGCATCTATGGGAAAAAAAATCCACACAACAGCGCGGTCCCACAGTTGCGCTAGAAACGTGATTTAATCAACATTCAACTGTTTTATGTCATAACTTAGTCAGAACAAAATACACCATCAACGAAAAGGGAACAAATGAAATTACCGCGATAAAAACAACCCCCCCCCCCCCCTCACCATTCCGCATCGTTCCGACCGACCGACCGACTAACTTCACATTTGCCCTCTCTGTTCTATTTAGTTGGCAGTGTACACGATGTGAAACTGGGAAGTACCTATACCTCCATCAACAACAACGTCAAAAAAATTGCACGAAAAGCTCCAGCATGAATTGAATTGAATGTCAAGGTTAATGGCAGGTCTGGTCGGCAATGTCACAACAAACAACAATAAAAACGCGGCGGCACTAAGCCGCGAATCGTTTTCACGTTAACCAAAAAAAAAAAAAAATATCCGCTTTCGCCAGACAAACCCATTCGTTTTAGGAGGGAAGAACAATAGCGTGACTGGTTAAACATGGTGCCCGTTTCGTTGTGTGGCGGATAGTTGTATGGAGAAATTAATGAAAAAAAATCTGCTGTCGTGACATGGTCATTTGATGTTAAGCTTTTCATTCGCTGATGAACACGATGCATGGCAGTGGTCATTCGGGGTGTATGAGACTGTGTGTGTAGTCTAAAACGGATCCGGTGATTTGCGTTGTTCCGATTTTATCTCTATCGAATAAGTGACTTTGGAAGACCAATCCGGAAGTCGGCGTGCTGCTTTTGGTTTGTACTCGAGATCATGTAGAGTTCCATACCGACACAATTTGCCTCACTTTTTTGGCAGTTCTGTTTACATGGACCAATAATTTAGTCGACGATTTGAACGCTCGAAGTATATCGCAAAGAACCTTCCTCAGTCCATATAAACAGTACTAGTGGACTGTAAACATCAGTGAGAACGGTGTTAGTGAAGAGTTCTATTCCCGGTGGTTTGTTTACTTTATCATATCATTTAAATAGATTTGAATGCAACGGCTGAACTTCTCCCATGTAAATTGAATACATACCTTACAGAGGCGCCACAAATGAAGTCGAGTTCTTTGGCATTTTTGACAGTTCGCTAGCACAGTTGACATAGCCTTAGAAATTATTTTTTGGAATGTCTTTTGAACCGAATGGTCAATAATTTTTTAAGTGCATGTAAACAGTATTAGTGAAGTGTGAATATAAGCCACCTAAAATTTTCAATTTCTAAGCCCTTATAAACAGTATACAGTACTAACGAACTGGTAAAAAGTGATGTTCACTTTGCCAATAATGAGCTTGTGCTTGTGCGACCACCCCTGGCTGCTACTCCGTTATCGATCTGGACTAGCTGAAGTTGCACAGAGAATAAGTAGATAATTATGCTTGGGAGTAGCGAAACATCTTTCAATGTGCAACTCCTGGTAATCCTAGTGTTTATTGATCAATACCGACGCCGGCCATGCCCGAACGAAGATTGCAGAAGGGAATAGTCCGATACTTGCTTTTGCTAGAGGCCGTATATACTACTGCGCACTCCACAAGTATCACAGGAGGAGGATATTTTTGTTAGTAAGAGTATAGAAGTTGGATCTACTTTTTCTTTACCGACGCCAGAGAAGTGACTTCACTATCTCGCAAGGGACGTTTCCTCTTTGTTGGAAAAAATCGGTTATGTTTCCTGTTTTTAAAAAAGGTGATAAGCAGGACATAGCAAATTATCGGGGTATAACCTCTCTCTGTGCGGGGTCCAAGTTATTTGAAATTCTAGTAAGCAATGTATTGTTCCGGGAAGCCAAAACATATATATCAACAGATCAACACGGGTTCTTCCCAGGTAGATCAACATACACGAATTTAGCACAATTCACTTCACACTGTATTAAAAGTTTTGAATGCGGAGCACAAGTGGATACTATTTATACAGATCTCAAAACAGCGTTCGATCGTGTTAATCACTCGCTCCTACTGGCGAAGATAGAAAGATTGGGTGCCTCACTCAACTTCACCAAGTGGCTTAAATCATACCTTGTAGGTCGTACCTTATCTGTCAAACTAGGAAATGTTGAGTCACATAACTTTATAAATTTATCAGGTGTGCCCCTGGGTAGTAATCTTGGACCCTTGCTGTTCTCCTTGTTCTTCAATGACGTTTGTAATGTCCTTCCACCAGGATGCAAACTTATCTATGCAGATGACCTTAAACTGTTTCTTATTGTACGATCTGAATTGGACTGCATTGAACTACAGCGACAACTAGATGAATTTTGTAACTGGTGCACTCGAAATCGGTTGACTATCAGTGTATCCAAATGCTCAGTAATTTCTTTCACGCGCAGAAAAAATCCAATTTTGTGGTGTTATAGTATCTCAGGGAAACTACTGGATAGAGTGCCAGTTGTGAGGGACCTTGATGTACAGCTGGATTCTAAATTGACGTTTAGAGATCACTATTCCCACATCATTGCGAAAGCCAACCGGAACCTTGGTTTTATCATTTGAATAGCCAAAGAGTTTACTGACCCATACTATCTGAGAGCACTGTACTTCTCTCTTGTACGCTCCATCCTGGAAGCTTCAGCTATCATTTGGTGCCCGTACACAATTGTCTGGATTACCAGAATTGAATCTATACAAGCTAGGTTTCTCCGATATGCCCTTAAAACCCTGCCATGGCGCAACCCGATAAAGTTGCCACCTTACATTGAACGCTGTCGTCTGCTCGACATGGACCCTCTTTCAAAAAGGCGAAATATATCCAGAGCCGTGTTTGTAGGGAAAGTTCTAACTGGTGAAATAGATGCCCCAAATATACTTTCTCAGATTAATGTAAATGTGCCCGCTAGAAGTATAAGATCGTGGAATTTTTTAAGCCTTGACTATCGAAGTACTGATTATGGACAGAATGAACCCATAAGGGCGATGTGTAGCGTATTTAATAATGTTTATGAATGTTTTGATTTCTCTGTATCAAGTGACGTTTTTAAAAATAGGCTTAAACGGCTAACTTAGTGCATAAGATGTGATTTAGATAGTGATTTTGATTTGTTATTGTTTTGATGTATTATTAGTAACACATTGTAATGTAATGTAATGTTATGTAATGTAATGTTATGTAATGTAATGTGTAATATTGTTTAATATGAATATGTGAAAAGATAATGAGGTTTTTACGCGCATTTGGAGGTTGTTTGATGGACTCCAAATGCGCTTTTCCTCATTCTATATTTCATGTAGACCATGTAGGTCAGATGAAAAATAAAATAAATAAATAAATAAAAAAAATAAATAATCTATTCCGGCAATAAGTTAGTGTCGGTTTCTGATGAGACGAAGTCCCATGACTTTATTAAGTTAAGATTTGTGCCCTTCTCGTACAGAGAGTGGTTTCACCAAAAATTTTCAGCTTTAGGAGAAAGATTGGTGTTTACCCAATTTTTTCTCCTTAGGGAGGAATATAGCATAACCTAGTTTCGTGATTTGGAAAGTTTTAGAGATTTTGGCTAACTTTTGTCCTGAGTGGCATCACTGTGAAGCGGTTGTCGTGGTAGTCCTTTCAATATTGGTTAATTGGGTCACTGTCTTTGGTTTATCTACAAGTGTCGGTGGCTGCTTGTTAGAAAGTTGGTTGTAGTAGATGAATTTTGACTAGTTACTTCGGCGCATGTTTTCCGTAGTGGGCTGTCTGGTTACAGAATTGACATGTAGGGATCTGCTCGGGATATGTGATCAGCGTTGTTTGCTTATAGATTACGCCATTATTCGATGATTTGCATTCGATAGTCACAATACGAATGCCGTAGGGAACACCCGTGAAAAAATTTCTCCAAGTGTTTCGTAATAGATTCCACTTCTCCATAATTGGTTTGATGTAATCTTCCTTAGTGCGCGGTGCGAGATCGTGGATACGAAAGTCCACCATGTCATTTTCCATATACACGGGGATCTTGATTCTGATGTTATTAAATTCGACATAACTACCGCGAAACTAAGTTCCATTGTAACTTTAATTAGATGTGCCACCTCCTGAACTGTGGGTCTAACGCGAGTTTTTTTTTAAAGTCGATCGAAACTACACGTGCAGCTTTGCTTCCTTTGGTAGACTCATTTCACTGCGCTACCGGGAGCAATGACACAATACTCTTTGTGCACTGGTAATAGAACAAAGCACTGGCTTGCTTAAAGGGTGCCTATAGCATAAAATTTTTTTACTTCTGCTTTGTGCGAGGTCAGAAGATAGATGTTAGTATGCTCTGCGGAAATACTGTTTGAATTTTATTGTTTTCTAATGGAACAAACACTATCCATACGATTTTTACATGTGTTGCACATTCATAGTTTTTTTCGGAATGTTTTTGGAATTTCCGAGTGTTTTTTTTCCTTTTTCCCAATCTGCAACATTCGTGGAAATTTATAAGTAGCGGTTTGCCACAACTCTTGCTTTGATTTGCCTGGCAGACCCTTCTTGTCAAGGCGGCCTAGGTGCTTCAACCGGAATTTCGAATTTTCGTATGTAAACAAACAAAAGGCGAAAAAACCTGTTTCAATCCACCTAGTGATGCAATTGTGGCTTACTTATTTTGCCAAACTATGACTAATAATCAATATAATTGTGGATATGTCTATTACATTCTTAGTACACTTTGCATCTGCACACAATGGCTCGCCAGTCACGAACCTGATGAGCTACGTGTCGACGGTGACACACATGAAACAAAGAATATTATACTTAGCCTAATCAGCATTAGTTCAATGTTGTCTTCCTGCTTACTAATTTTAACAAGCGGGGGTGGGTGTGTGAGGAGGCAGGGCCGCCGGATAGCGTGGGTAGTATGGGTAGTACTACCCACTCGAAAATAACCGAGTGGGAAATTACCCATTCGAAATTTTGAACCGATTCAAAAAATTTAGACATGCAATGCATATATCTCGCATAGCACACATTTGAAAACATCGATGTACCACAATTCCATTTGCATAAACGAACGTGATTTAATGTAAATGTAATGTAAGCGTGTGTATTGCGAAAAGGGGAAAAACTTACTAATGGTCTCTCACCCTATGCTTTCTACCCACTCTGGCATGAAGTGTTTCGTCGCCCCTGTGAGGAGGGCGAAGAACCCATGAACGAACCACTCCCAAGCTTATTTTGATATGCCTTGTGATATAGTGGTGGTAAAAAGGTTGTTGGAATGCACATGTAGATGATCAGTCCCCTTCTTGACAACTAACGGATCGTTGCTTAAATATTCGGTCCATCCTCGATCGTTCTTGTAGAAAGAAAACGAGCACACCTTGTTGAACTAGACATACTTCGTCGACTATACATATAAAGAAGCGGCACACCACTATTCTGCAAACAAGTATGTGACGTTTCTTGAACTCATTTGTCTAGTCCCGATACTTGTTTTCAGTTCATTCCGATCACCTTATGTATTATTGCTTTAAATTTTGTAATTTAAACTTTCAGAAAGGCAGCACAACTCACATCCTCAACATTATTCGCCCTCTGGTAATCTCCAACGTGCCATTCTTCGTTTGTTGAATTCTTGCATGGCTCAGTTACCTGTGTGTCTAACGTTTGTAACCGGTGATGCTGCACAATCTTGCGTTAATTTTACCATCACCGGCTGCAGGGCCGGCGGAACGCCTTTTTCCCGAGTGCGTAGTATGATTCGGGGTGATTTCTCTCCATACTGACGAAAGTTAAGCTATGGCGTGTGTAAGAGAAAATTAAAATTCCCTGGTAATATCTGGTATTTGGAAACACCCTTTGTCAACAGGGCTGTATGTCTGACGGCTCAGCGAAAATGTGTTTGTTGAATACAGATACTACAAATATTCTTTTAAATTTCGTTGCATTAATTTTCCGTTCCCTGTTATAAAACTTTCCTTTCGCGGGTACTGAAGCCCGCATGATTGTGTTGACTAATGGGAAGGTAGTTGAGGTCGTTTTGAATATTTCTCCGATGGCAAAAATAATGCCGATAAGTCTCAACTGGCCCCTGGATGGTCTACTTCCGGACCAAAGACAAGCCATTTAACATCATAGATATATCGCGTGATCTAACTAAACAACACTTGACCGTGCACGAAAAAGTATTTTGTCTTCGTACCCGCCCGGGAAGTAAAAATTGATGGTGTAGTCTCCGAGAAGGACCTTAATTGAGAAATAGGGAGTGCTCCTTCCAGATCCCTGTGCTTCAGTCAGTTAAAATTCTGGTATGCAAGCAATTGCGTTCAGCAAAAATCGAGGAGTAAAAGAAAACTTATTTTCCATCAGCCTCATTTTGAGCATTTCGCCGGATTTGTTCTTCCAAAATTTGTTCTGATATTCGCGACACAGTGGAAATGAAACGAATGCCTACCAGCGCGGCCTAGGACGTTAGATTTATCGTTGTACTCTACCTCATACATCATGGTTTCTCTACACTGCGATTAAAGGTCAGAAGAATCGAATATCCGGCGCTAACAACCGTGAACGGTTTCCCACTCCATTATTGTCAGAGAGTGCACAGAATCGTTTGCGAAAAGGTTCTTTGAGGACTTTTTTAACGTCAAATCGCCTAAATTTTTCCGAATATACGCGACGTTAGAAACTTGATGAAAACTGAAAAATGCGTTTATTGGCACCGGTTCGTCAATGGATTAGCGAGAGAAACAATATTTCGACTAGCAGCTGGGCCCTACATTGTGTACTCGATTCGATCTTTGATCGGAATACACGGAACTAAGAATCCATTATCGGCGACAACAGCATTCCAGGTAGATTTACATTCAAAATATAGACGTTTCGCGATGAAATTATAATAAGGTATATAAACGTAATAATTTTTCTTCAAACGCACAAATTTATCTGACAGCAAAGATACTCGCGCTAAGCATTTTTCCCACAAAACTTATGGTTTTATATATACCTACGACTATGTCCACATCGTTACAGTTCCAAATAGGCGCTTCGATCAATCGAGCATGGAAAGCATTCCTAATTTTCCTGGAGAAAATATGGGCGTTTCTAGATTCTTTATATTAAAATCGTTCCTGATTGCTTGATACAAGTATTAGTTTGAGTTCTTTCGTATTGTTCTATACCGGGTAATAAGAAAAGTGACACATTAGAATGGTAACGAGAAGGCGGACATTTAGGCATTAGAAGGTAATATTAGTGAAAGATCGCGCTACTTTAACGAATTTTTCAGTATTTCTTGTTAGAGAATGCTCGAAAATTGGCAAATTTTGTGGGATAATGGAAGTCAACCAACCTTGGTTAAAAAGGTAGAATGAACGTCGTGACTTCCTTCAGGTGGCATCTCGGGTCATGTCCAATCATTATACCTTAAATGTGCATCTCCGGCGTATTGGGGTTGTGGAGAGCTGTGATGCCTATCGTGACATTAAACATGTTGTCTGGTCGTGCGCCTAGTGTTCTACATACCAAAAAAACTGTTGAGGTATTTTGAAGCTTGCCACAATCGAACAAACCGTAATTGACGAAATGACGAAATATAACAGTGTTCTGTTTGATTTTAGACGAAAGATGTGCTTTCTGAGCGCAGTGCCATAAAATTACACATTATGAACAAACGCCATATGTGGAGTAAAATTACGTGACTCGCAAAATTTAACAACATGTAAAATTATAATCAAACGTGATACTATGTCATTTTTGATGCTCGTCAGCATGTCATGGTCAGGAGACGTAAATTTACACGACTTTTTCTAGTTGCGTAGCACCAGATCTGCATTAAACGAATCCCTTCGGCATGGTTCTAGTCCGCTGGATATCCTCCAAATTTATTTATATCTACTCTTTTGGTTGACTTACTAACAGCTGCCTGCAAATGTGATCCCAAGAGTTCCCAGCGGATTCAAGGAGGCCACTCGACGATCCGGTTCATGATGTTCTGATAGTGATCTACCGTTTACCGCAAAGCTACAAGTTTAATTTCTTTTTCTCCTTGTCATTTTTCTCTGATTGTTCTCTGATACGGTCTCTGCTTCTGATGTTGGGATCAACAATCTTTTGCCTTCCTTATAAAAAGTTGACTGATTGTCTAGTGACTGTTTCTCCTTGCTTCAATTTTTAATCAAATGATTATTTATGTTAAAAAATTGCAAATTGTTTATATTGCCCTTAAAAATATTTCGAACTGCATCCCATAGTCTGAATAAAATTGTATTAATATGTTTTGTCTATCGATCTGAACTTCTTGTTTTAAGATGTAGATGTGGCAAAATGAATTCCCATGAGTATAAATATAATAAATAATTCCGAATTTCAAACACATCCCAGTTATTCGCAAGACATTTAAATTGTAAAGCAAAGAAATTTGTATTTGAATAAAAATATGCAATTGTTTTACATCGAGGTTTTCCAACGCAAGTGCGCAAGACTCAGGTTTTGGTTTGTTCCAAACTTTCGAGTGGGTAAGTCCCCATTCGCTAATTTTCGAGTGGGTAGTACTACCCATACTACCCATGCATTCCGCCGCCCCTGACCGGCTTCTTATCGATCCTTCGAATGTGGTGATTGTATGCGTCTACGAGAACGTCGACAGAAACCACGAAACATTCGTGGCGTGATAGAAAAATGAATAAGCAATGCTCCTCATAGTCATCTAATCCAGAGTTCAAGTTGCTTATTTGGCCAATCACATTAATATGACAAATAATAAATTTCCAAAATTATCGGCAGCCGGCTGCCCAGAGTAATTACTACATGATAACGCTGTTGGCATACTTGCTAACAACTCTCCACTTCCCATGATACATGTGGTGCAGATGCAGAGGATTCCTCGGTCTCTAGCAGCGACATGTATCGGATTAACATTCCTTCCTTTTCCAGAAGATGTATTCGGACGTGGCGGCGTCGGTATTAATCAACATGTAGATTGCACAATGTGGCTCATCAAGTTTTTCCCAAGCATGTTGTTCCAATGAACAGTTCGCAATCTCAATTGGTGCTGGTCAATAACCGAGTAGCAACCACGGTCGATCTCTTATGCCTAAGCTTATGCTTATGCTTTTCAGTTCTTTGCTTATATGGAATCAAGAATTGTCGTAGGTGGCCAATGTGGTCAAAGCGGCTTTGGTTAGTTGTTATTGATCTAGTCTGGCAAATCCAAGTAATTTTACACCCATTTTGCATCATTTTAATATCATCATGGTGGTACCAGTTTATATGGGAATTTGCTGTGTGATCGCACTCTT
This sequence comes from Topomyia yanbarensis, assembly GCF_030247195.1. Classification (NCBI taxonomy): domain Eukaryota; kingdom Metazoa; phylum Arthropoda; class Insecta; order Diptera; family Culicidae; genus Topomyia; species Topomyia yanbarensis. Next base: position 393,044,837 of record NC_080672.1, read on the forward strand.
CAACCCGTAACTCCGGCACCGGAAGTCTGATCAATAAAAAAATCAATAGCAATCGATGGGAAGGTACCTTTTATTTGAGACTAAGTTTGTGCAAATTGCTCCAGCCATCTCTGAGACACAGAGGTAACCTTTTTAACCACATACACACATACATACACACAGACATTTTCCGATCTCGACGAACTGAGTTGAATGGTATATGACAAATATTTTTCCAGTACTAAAAACTTCCTTTGGTTTTCCTGCTTGCTACCAGAGGCAAATCTTATCCGGACTATTACTTGGAATCTAGAAGATTAATTCTGTAGTTTCGGTTCAAATGCTGCAATCGATTATGGATTTGATAGTCGCTTTTCTTCTATTAGCAAACCGGAGTACATAAATAGGAGCAAATTTGTTAACTCCTGTTTACCCCCGAACGACTGGGATCAAGATTCGTTTTTTTACTGGAACAGGCATATGAGGGGAAACTGAGTCAGGTTGGAACCTCAACTGCTGTCAAAATGTATGAACTGGCAACGGTTGGTGTTGCAACCTGACTCAGACATTGAATTTCACGATTTCCATAGTTTCTTTTACACACACGTACATAGTACATCAAAGCAGTCCTCGACTAATCTCTACCTTCATTCCACAATTTCATCGTGTCAGTTCATCAGCGAAAAAATAGAAATATGGCAGATGAACCAGTATTGGCGGAAACCGAAGACAACGTATCGCGTAACGAAAATTCCAGTAAACATCTGAGCTCTTTCCTGCTGGGTGGAACATGTGGCGCTTCTCTGATGCACCTTGGATACGATTCCGAACCGTACGCTTACGGTGCGGTTTCATTCCTACTGGTGAAAACCCTGCTGAAATCACTGGAAGGGACCTTATCCGATCCACCCGGTTACCTCGTCCGCTTCAACGGAACCGTCAACAAGCTATCCAAGTTCGTACCTTGGGCCCTGTTGAACACGGAAATGTTCCGCCGGAGTGGTCGGCTGAATAATTGGAATGAAGCCTACTTCGGATTTCTGATGGCGGCTTCCGTTCCCACAGCACTGGCTGCCGTCGAGTTAAAAGAATCCCGTTTCAACAGTGTCGTCTCGATGGTGAATGTCCTGAATCTGGCAGGGATTAGCTATCTGGCCGTTAAGCAGCAAAATGCCTGGGGAATCGGACTGGGTGCTGTGTGTGCGTTGGATTGCTTCCTCGGTGCGAAACTAGCGGGTTGGAGTCGTCTTTCCGAATCCAATATGCGGAACATGCTGAGATGCTGTTTCGCGGGAATGATTCCGTTCTATCTGAAGTCGTTGTAGAGGTGATATGATTTAATTTATTTTATAAAAATATATAAATAAAAACGAGTCTTTAACATGTCTTTATTGGTAACTTTGGCGTTGTAGATACGACCGCGACGTCTGCAGATTTATATACTAGAACAAAATTTTCCATTAATCTTCTCTGTAAGATTTAACAGACCTAAATGGCGACATATCAAGTACCTTCAATTATATAGAACCAGACAAACAGTTTTCTGTCCATCCAACCTGAACGTAATAATCGTTGTACCCTGATCTTATCTTGATCTAGTTAATTAAGTTACTTCAGCTGTGACTCAAGCATTCAAGCACAGTAAAATTTTTCAAATAAAAAATGCGCTAAATGCAACTCTCACAGGATTGAAATGTTTGAACGGAGTATGATTTAAAGTGTTGCTATTTCTGAGTTCGTTTTTACTGTTTCTTGTAATCTTATCAGAGAGGTCGGCGATCGAGCGATTGCAGTGATTATACGTCATTAAACTATGTATGTATGTACGTAGTGAACTCAGCTGTTTTTTTTGCAGAGTTCAATCGCTCCACGCCGCACTTATCGCGAGTTTGTAATCTTTAAGTGCTTCGGGCGAGTACACAACATTCGATCATGATTGATTCGGTAATTTGTCTTGGGAAACTTGATCATTGACACTGAGTCACCAGAGGCTTACAAATACAAATAACACATAATCAAATTACAACAAAGTCATTTTCAAAGTTTTCCAATTAATTTCTTACATCACCAGCTAAAAAATGTCTCGCGGCCACCGTTGAAAGCGCTCGTTGCCTCAAAATGTAATAACTTAATCAATTTTGACCCACGTTGACACTCTGGGATCGCAGAAAATAAACGTACCAATCTAGGGCATGTCATCGTAGCGCAGCGCAAATAGCAAACAATATAAAAGTATCGGTTTTTATCTGCTGACGTTTTCAGCTGGCTGGCGGGCGCAGGGCAAAACTAGAGCAAATTGCACGAACGAATAAATCAACCCAACCCAAACCCAATCACGTTGCATCGTTTGCCAATCCTCCCTCCAACTCCGCCACCACCCCCCCCATTTATAGAATGTATGATCGCTATCTGATAGTTGATGAAGTATACCCCGATGTAAACAGATTCATGCCCGGGTCGGACCGGTATAGCATAGCTGACAGCTAAGATGCAATAACAACACTTATTGTGGCACCACACTTGGGTTGGGTATACGGTATGTATAGTATAGGTTTTGGTATAGGGGTATAGGACTTCAGGGGTCACAGCGATGCATTCGACGACGATGCTGGTGATGAGACGACGATGTTGTTGCTCTTTTTTAACTGAGAAGCGCAATTTGTCACATCAATTAGTACGGATGGGTGCCGCGTGACGTTGCGACCGCGACCCGCTGCACTCTCGTCGAAGGCTCGAACAGAATGTTCCGCTAGTGATGCAGAGTTGGGAACAATTTTATTTTAATTGTAACAATATCGTGCGGCTTTTTGCAGAAAGCAATCTTTAAATTGTTCCAATCCATCTTCGACGCTCCGTCAGTGACGGAACATTCTGTTTGGTTTTTTTTACTGTAGATCTGTCGATTTATTGCCGTTTGGGAAATCGATCGATTCAATTGCAAGTAGGTATTTGTCGATCATTTCTGTGATGATAATTGTGATGGGAATTAATGGGATTCAAATACAGGATTGGCTATGCCGCATTAGACGCTTCAGTCTCTAATCTCAACTGGGATAGAAGCAGGCCAAACCTATTCTTGAAATCATCATTGCCCTTTGATTTGTCTGTAGATAACACAGAAGCTCTGACGTTAATTACTTGTTGGACTTGATTCGCTTCCAACTTTAAATTTTTTATCACGTGCAATCCAATATCAATATTGTTTGAATGACATGCTGTGATTGATTGCGTGTAATGTAGTACGACTTTTAACGTATTGTCTGAGTCACTATTCTTATTATATACCTGTCTAGCGATTGATTAGAGTGCCGTTCTTCAGTGATATCACTCAAGCGAACGTAACAATGATTGACGAAGTAACTGAGCAGTTGAACGCCGCCTAGGAAATTTAATCCGTACTGACATTCTACCAACGTAGTAGATCGGTATCGGAATGCATGTGATCGGATTAAACAGAATATTCGTGTGTGATCATATTAACGAGGAATATTTCCTAAATATTGAAATGTCATTGAAGGACTTTGTAGAATGTATAATTACAACTTTTAGAATGGATTTTTTTTAAAGTTGTAGTTGCATTCACTGGCGGAATGATTGATCATAATGATCCTAACAAGATCCAAGCAATAAGAGGTGAGTTAGTTGGGCAGTAGGGCATCGTAAATTTTTTTCAAGTAGAATACTACTAATTTAACCCGATTTTTTAACGTGAATATCTGCCGTTTTACTGAATGAAAAAATAAGATTTTTGCGATATCTGATTGGAAATATATATAACAATTGAATGGCTGGCGTCCAAAAGGGACTAACCCACATTTTGCATTTTTTACAGGAAATGGAAAAAACTTCCGCATTTCCAAATTAGCATTGTTTTTATTGTAAAAATACACGTTTTTATTAGTTCATTGCCTCATGTTGTCTATAAAAATAAGATTATTACAGTAAAGTAGTACTTTTCAATTCACGAGCATTTCTGTAGCTCGAGGGGGTAACCCCGGGGGTACCTAGCGTCCAAAAGGGACTAACCCACATCTTTATCTTTCGTTTTAGAGATGTGGTGTCTTTGGCAAAGTTTTTGCGTGACATACTGCGCTTTATTTGACCATTTTATATTAGTTTGGAATTTAGTAGCTAGGGCGGCGCTGTCATCAACTTTTCAATGGAACAAGATAGAAAGATGGTTTCTATGGCAAAGTTGTATATATATCTTCTGAAGATACCAGCTATGTAGGATCCACTAGGTTTTGAAATTTGGCCCATTTTTAAAAACATAATCTGTAAATAAATGTTTTGACTAAAACCTCTATCTCGAAATATACGGGATCTAGAAAGTTTGCATCTTCAGAAGATGTGTTTAAAATTATAGGACCTACAACTTTATCGAAGACACCACATTTCTATCTTGCTTTATTAAAAAGTTGATAACAGCGCCGCCCTAGTGACTGAATTCCAAACTAGTATGATTCAATCAAATAAAGCACTTAGGGCCATACAGCAACTTTTCCGAATGTACAAAAACTCTATAACGAAAACTAGTAAATTCCACGTTCTTTAACTTTCCGACCACAATGTACCGTTTTTCTCTTGATGCATTATTGCTTGGTCAATTTTCAATGTCAAGACATGACACTTTCACTGGAATTTTCGAAAAAAATATGCTCAATAATATACATTAGTGCAAGAAATATATATTAGATTGAAAATAGCCATACATAGCAAGTGTGTGAGCGGCCTTCACCTTCAGGAACGACTGTGTGGGCCGAAACGTCAACTTACAATGCAATACAACTAAAAACAGTATTATATCGAGTTCACCGATATGTGCGCTACAACTTAAAATGTACTGATTGCGAATCGATAGACAACCTTATCTTAAAACGTGAGAAAACGAACGAGAAAACTTGAATTTCCATTAGACTGAATGTGGGGTTAGGCCCTTTTGGACGCCAGCTAGTACTGGGATAACCTCCAAGGTCAACTTTGACTGTTAATAGCAAAAAATCTAAAAATTATTTTCAAAATTCTTAAATGGCAGTATACGTGGATTACTTATAAATATCAAAAAAATGTAAAAATGTCGATTTCGGAAAAAGGGTTAGCCCCTTTTGGACGCCAGACATTCAATTTTGTATCCAATTCCGTAGAATGTACAATTACTAAAAATAACGGAATTGATTGATCGGTACAATTCGACCAAGCAGCGAGCGTTGATAGAACTGCCCCCTTTTCATCCAATGAACTGCGACACAAGTATAAAAAGAAGTTTCATGTCAGCTCGCATTCTTCGGTGGTAGGTAATACATCCCATGCATGACTGCTGCCATGCATTGATAACATTTCATTCCAATGATACACTGGCGTGCCAGTTTCATACATGCTTATAAAATGCAATGATGACACACCACAGAAAAAAAGAAAGCTCGTCGCTGTTGTGCTATCTTATGACAAGCGCCATTTTGCACATTTCGAGAAAAACGATTTTTAAAGTTTGAGATTGAATATCATGAAACTTATAAATGGTAGAAACAATTCAGAGAAGACAATTGATGCTTCTACCTATTCTGTACTAATCTCTCTAATATTACGAACATCGATTGACTATGTTGCGGGTTTTCACTAAAAATGTAAACAAAAGTCGCACTCACACGTGTCATAGGTGTGTATTGATGAAAAAATTTGTATAACGTGTCATAATCGTGCATGGAAAATTTTCCATAGAAAAAAATCACCAATTATGAACTTTTATTCATATCTTTGGCTTCATTTGGTCTATAAACAATCGGTTAGATGCATTTCGAAGGAAATGAGTCAGGGAATCTAGAAAAATAGTTATTTTTAGTTATAGTGTTGCCAAATAGGTAATATTTCCAGTTTAAAGCTAAAACTGCGTTTTTCTCCCAATACATGTATTTTTCTTTTGTAAATTATTATGCCCTTGTGTTTCTACGACATTTTTACACATAAAAGCAACTAAAACTTTATTATAACTTAAGTCAATCCCAAGATATAATGATTTGAAGCAAAACATTCACAATTTCTCATCATGTTTCTCGCTATATCTAAGTAACCAAGTAGAATTTCAAAATTCTGAAAACGCCACGTTGTAGAGATTTTTCTGACAAGTAATGTGGCATATCTAACTCCGTTTACCCCAAAATGGTGTTTGTCATAAGATAGCACAACAGCGACGAGCTCTTTCTTTAGGAGCTGAATAACTGGATCGGCGATGGGGTGGTTTGATACGAGAGAACCGCACTCAAATTTTCAATGTTTCAAATTGGGAAAAAGTATTTCGTAACATCATGCTACAAACACCGCTTGATAACGATCCGCAAAACCAGATTAATTGTATAACAGGTTGATGTATAACGGAATTGGTACATCTACATAGAGAACGGCTTATTTTGTGTGCGGCCAAATGACGCAATGGACATTTTACTTATTTTGTTAGCGAATTTCGCGGCTCAACAACTGAAAAGCTCCATTAAAAGTAATGTCCTGGTACTACATTTGTTGTCGACTATTATCATACAGGACAATCGCAGGGTTATTGCGAAAATTCCACACTAAGAAACCTGCTTGGTTAAGGTTTGAGCATATTATTATTTTGGGGATGGGATAAAACGTGCCCCCTAAGGAAATACGATCATAATTTAGCTATAGAGCATTAACGTATGCGGAATGAAATTTGGACAACGCTTCCAGCATTAAAACAAATATGCAACCCTGCGCAAAGCACTATACTAAACGTCATACTCTAGGCACACTTATTTCAAATATCCAGTGTTAATTTCGACCCACTAGGAGATACCATGTGAACAAAATGGCAGCGAACGCCCATTCTGGACTATTATGCCACAAAAAGTTTTGGCGCATTGGAGGATTATGGTATAATGGTATATAGATGTAGTTGTGGTACATTTGGAGGGATATCAGCCTTTTGTACAAAATTACAAAAGGCTGATATCCCTCCAAATGTACCACAACTACGTCCAAATGAGGTTTTTCTGGGATAATATGAAGCAGAGAGTAAATGCTCATAATTTTCGACATAAAACTAACAAAAATGATAATCAAAATTAAGAAAGAAATTAAAAATATGCCAACATCAATTTTTTCGACGCCTTTGCAAAAAGTTCCTGCAAACTGTCGTAAAGCTTCTCGAATGAACTCAAATTTTTTTCTATATTAAGTTAAAAAGCTGACAAATGTTTTCATATAGAGAGAACATTTAATAAATGGTTTTCTACAAAAAATTGCCTTTTGAATTTTGTTCAAATTTTATTCCGCATACGTTAATTGGGAGAATTTAATAAATGATATCATTTAAACAACTTTTTCCCTGTAATCGCAATTATAACACTGCAAAATATTTAAAAACATGAAAAATATGCAATGTTTCAAAATCATTATAAATTACATTTTGAAAAATGGGCAGGGCAAAACACACTTGTGTGGGGGTAAACATCACCACAACAATGGGGCAGAAAGCTCGTTGGACAAGCACGTAATTTTGTTTTCTGTCGGGAGCTACACAAAAATGTAGCATTAAATTTCCTTAGGTTATGAAATTATTAGGTGTTTAAAACATGTTTTTGATTTCGATATGCGTGTATCGATATTCCGGTATTTCACGAGGGAATGATAAAATTAGGAAAAAAATTAAGAATGGGAGATTTTTGGGTAAATTGTCCAAAAACTCCAACTTTCCGTATTTTTCAAGAAACGAAGATATTTCTATTGAAATGCTAAGAATGTTTTCTTCAAAATAAGGTATAAACTGCAATTTTCGGAATGCTACTTCAAAAGTTATAGCATTTAATATATTTTTTCTCATATTTTCTCATAGTACCAATGTTAGAGGGCGGGGGTCTAAAATTGTCTAATTTATGTTAAATTTGGCATCTGAGCTTACTTTTACAATTGTCACAATATGAAAGGGGGGTCATGAATCACACAATAATAAATGAGCGCAATTATAACATGAGCACTTATTTGGACATACGGAATTAAACATCTACTCCATCTAAATAACAGCCTTTTTTAATCTGCCTAAATGAGTCACTGAATCGATCAAAAGAGTCGATTCTTTTTTGTGGGTGTATCGGACACGATCCATTCTCGCAACTGAGTTAGTTTGTTCTTCTCTACTTGGTGCTATAGTCCTATTGTGGAAATGTGACCCTTCATTTTGCCAGATTTCAAAACTGATTCTTATTGCACAAGACAGTTGCAGCATGCTCGGGAAAAATTCGTTCAGAAATTCATTGCAATAAGTTACGTTTTCGTTAACTGAACGATTTACGAGAATCGTGACCAAATTCCTGAATTTATGGAAATTTATGGATAATAAACCTCGCATTCGTGAAACTATTTGTGTTCCAAAAAACTAGCTCGCGCCAAAAATAAAAATGGCGTTGCGATCAAATTTTTGGTTGGGTTACTGTGGTTGCTCCCTGAACATGTTTATTTTTGTTATGATTCTAGTTCATAATGTTGAGATACACTTATTTGTATTAAATATATTAACTAAATGACAGTTAAACAATGTTCACAGTTTTATGAGCTTAGCAGTGAATTTTTTAAACCCCCAGTCAAGCGTGATGTCCCACAAGAAAAGGATCTCATTTTAAACGGATGAGAACTAATGGAATTGAAACATTTGGTTGGATTACCAAGCCAATGCAAGGTGCGCTATGCTACATTTCTCCTTAGTGGAGAACAATTTAGGTAAAAACTATGGGTTTGCTCAGGAACACAAATCGTGTCTCTGGTTTTTTGGAGCTAGCGCCAATCCGGCGCTAGCTTAGTCCTGTCGCTAAGTTAGTGTTGTATTCTGATGAGACCATACACAGACATACACAGCCAATACATGTAGGAATCCTGTAAAATTGCAGACGTTCGCTTACAATTTTTCTTGTCAGTATTGATGTTTTTGGCACATATGGTATGTGACATCATTAAAGCGGGCAGGCCAACTATGCAGCGTACAAAATGAAGATGATTCAAAACTATACGGCATTGAATTATTCATTCAATGAAGAATTTAATCAACGAATCATTTTGAACCTTATTCAAGAAACGTGGACAACCGTACCGACCGTTTCAATTTGATGGGGGTTTGGTAAATGGTTGCGAGTGACTTTGCTAAGAGGGTTAATGTCACTCCTTTGGTTCTAAGCTCCTGGGATGGGACAGAGGTATTTGGCCCTACCCTGGCTAATGGGCCTGAGACGAAGTCGAAACGCAATTCCATAACTAATTTAGTTGTATTATGATATTCTGAATTTCTCTTCGTCTTATCATATGTTATTTTTTTGGTTGCTATCGAATTTTTTACTCGGAATAACCTGACGATATGCACTGAATCATAAAAGTGTGACTGATTCGCGGAATCTTGTTTTGTGTATCACGAACACGATTTGTGGCTTTATAATGAATTTTAGTACTCAACGTAGTTTTCATTTTCTATCCGAGTATCACACTAAACCTCATCAAATGAATAAAGGGTAATTCTTACACCACGTGGACAATTTAGAGGAGGGTAGAAGTCACGAGGCAGTCCATGCTTGTCAATGTACATTTTTGTCGTACTGGGTAAGATTAAGTGTGTCCCTCGAAATTTGTCATTCCATATGGACATATTTGAATTTGGTGAATCTTTGGATATTATTAAATGGCTCTGGCATTGATTTATTTGAAATTCACAATAATCAGAACAAAGTGCAACCAAATGCATGTAAATCGTTTCTTTATGTCATCCTCCATGCACTTTTCAAATCAAACAAATCCAAATTAGCGGACATTTCTGTACAAACACATGTTCCGTGTCCCGCTAATCATTGTGAGATGTTGACAAGTTTGCTGACAAGTCAGAATCTACCCGCCGAAACCATAGGTTCTTGCTTCATACTCCTGGGTAATACGCTCCGGGGGTAATTTATCATAACTGTGTAATAGTAGGAAAACAAACTTTTTCATATTTTCCTTTTTCCAAAAGCCATCCATTCTGAATCGCACAAAGCACCAAGTGAGCTCAGCCTTCCCGTCATGTTTGTATGGTGAAGAAAAGATTATAGTACCAAACGGCAAATTGGGGGGTGGTTGATGGGTAAGCATATTATTCCTCTACCCACACCTCCGGCAGGATCACCTGTTGCTGGCGGTGGCTTGTTTATGGACTAACGAGCTTATCAGAGAGTGAGTGTATGGCTGAGGGGGAATGATAAAGAGACCTTTTCATATACACGTTTGAAAGCATACCGGCTGCGACAAAGGGACTTTGCTGCTACTGCGGCAAAGAAAGCTTTTTGTGGCAATGAGTTAGTGTAGTCTTGTGGGTGAGCTCTGACGACTCGGTCGTGCAAAAACAGCTTTTTCGAGCGAGAATCTTCATTAGTTGAGTTTATAAATTACTTAGCAAATTTTTTCGTCAGGTTCTATATTTACTGAAGCATGGTTGTTAATAATGAATACTTTTCTGTGTTTTGCTTTTTCCCCAGGCCCACAAGACCAATCAAGGATATCACGCAGTTGTCGACGGCTGGTTCGTCCCATGATTGCGGATCCCTGTCCCGGGTGGTAATGGTTAGGAAAACCGATCAACGTGTGATTAATCACAAAGGCGCTAGTCGAAAGGTGAGTTATATTCGGTGAGCAGTAATATGCCCTTGATCGTAGTTCAAAGAGCATTTCGCTATTGTGATTGTGGCGGGTATTCACCACATACTACACTAGCCACTACAATCGATCGTACTTTCCGTAGGAGTTCACCGTTTGTCACTGCTTCCTTTAATTCAACAGTCAATGAATTTCCCGTTTCCTTTCTTTACAATCGGTGTCACCTTATGATTTACAATTATGCGCCAAATACTATTTCTTATTTGCATCAGATCGTTTTCTTTGTTTTTCGGTTTTTTATTCAAGTAGGTTCTTTACTGAAACAGTTAACCTCACTTTTCTTGACAGCTCGCTTGTATTGTTTACATGGACTTAGTAAAAATTGTGTACGACTAGAATCGCTCGAAGCAAATCGTACAGAATTTTTCTAAATCCATGTAAACAGTATAAGCGAACTGTCAAAAATGAGCACTCAGTTCATTTGTGACGTTACCGTAAAGTATTCAATTTCTCTACAAGCTTGTCCTTTTTTCATTTCTTCGAACGTCCATTTCGGGAATCCTTCAGTGCCTCCTGTGCTGTGAAACTGCTTTCTAGTTGACCTCCCTAGTAACAATTGTAGTTTTATGATAGTTTTATAGCCACTCTTAGTAAACTTAGATTGCACTTGTAGCGCGCTATAAAACTTCAACTATTACTTGGGCTAGTTTACAGTTTTTTGACGTTCTCAGCTCGCATCTTCAGCGTAATACACTGCTGGCCAATAAAATAGGTGTGTGATAGATTATTTTGTTTTTCTCTCAATTACGCATACCAAGTTGCAGCAGTCTCAATCACACCTACCGCACACAGAAGCCTTGGAATCTGTCAAGCTACTAGTGGGCTGTAGGCGCTGATTATATTTGCAATCTTTGTCAAGATGCAAAACAAGACTACCGCAGGCTTTTTCCTGTGGTCAATATAATAGGTGTGTGAAATATATTAACGTGTTATTTTACATAATTCCAATATACGTTTTATTTGGTGAAGTTTGAATTCTGCGTGTTAATAAATGTATTTATATTTGCGTTGCGTTGCGTTGCGTTGCGTTGTGACGATGATTTTGGCGGATTGCACACTGACTTCATCATGTTTGACTGCTGATTATCTAATAAGAGTTGCTTAGGAAGTGGTAAGTAGGAATTCATACCAATCCGACCCATATTAAAACCTCAACAGCATGATAGCCATCATTGCCGGCCGCCCCCATCTCCATCGTTCACGGGGAAGGATAAAGGATAAGGTAGACAGGAAGTGTTGATGCTCCACCTACTTAACGGAAGGACGACGATTCATCAGACTCTTCCATAGGTGTCGCGGAGTTGGTAGTTTGGAAGGGTATCAGGTCTAGGATTCGCTCCAAGCAAACGATGCGACCTGTAAAGCATATTTTATTAGGTAGTTGTTTAGTTAGCCTTCGAGTGCACGATCACTCGAAAAAGAGAAGATCTTGTTTAGTTTTTCATTATTTTTAAACTCTGGGCAGCCGGCTACCGAGAGTATACTATGTTCCCTAAACAAAAGCAATTTGAACTCCACACAGCCGATCGTGGGAGTATTGCCTAGAAAAGCTAATCTTATCTGCGTAATGGGCCGGATCACTATTTATTGCAACAGTATTTGAACAGAATTCTCTACTTCTTCTCTACGATATATTTATTGGCTTCAAAACTACCGAGTGACAACATATTATACTGGCAAAAATAGCGCGAGATGTTATAAATCAAGGACAGTATTTCTTATTTTCCATATCGGATTGTTTGTGGAATACAAGTATACGAGCGATAATATCGAACACTGAAGGGAAATATAAAGGATTGTTAACCTGATGCACGGGCTTGTTAGCAATAACGGAGCTTTAAATTGGGTTCATAAAAACAGACGCGGCGAATTTTCAATACGTATTGACCCGTGTTCATAGATACTAGTCAGATTAGTCGTATTGGGGCTAATTTCCGATCAACTATTCATTTTTACGGCAATGTTTTCTCGACTAGATCTGTTCGCACTCTCTCATTCTGCTACTATCGACAAAAGGCTGATAGCACCCAGTCGTCGCCGGTCTAAGGACCAAATATCATCAATAGACTTAGACTCGCGTGGAGGCATGAGATAGGAAACTAGTGAGAATTTTGCTATCCCATCGTTTGACGACCAGAATGGATGGAAGAACAGCAATACTAGCAAATACCGACTACCATATGAGCGGTGCAAATTCGAACGAGTGACGTAGAGTACTGCACTGGATGATTTTGAAAAAAGGACCAGGAGTGCGATTTTACGAAGTTTTAGCTTCCGATGGCCCTACATTTTCTGACAAAGTGAAGTTCTTGAATATTAAGATTTTTATTACTGTTTAGAAAAGCAAAAGTATCATAAAGCTAGTGTCAGGCCTTCATGAGACCTCAAGAAGTCACTTTTGGAGGTATTCGTAAATGTAGATTTGTCGGTAGACGGTTCCAAATATAATAGAAAAATACCTAATTTAACACAACTACAGATCACTTGCAACATAAAAAGCTTTTTGTGAAATTCGACAGCTCCATCTTAGGCCAATTCAATAAATTTCCTACATGAAAGTTTCCATTTTTTAAAAACGGTTTTTAAACCAAAGCTTTGGAAGTTAAACCTTGGCGTGGAAGTGCCGGTATATTAATATATTCTGTTACTTAGTGTAGAATTAGATTTCGTCATTTACGGCTAATATACAACCGCCAGAAGAAACTTAAAACGTTGGTACACAATCAAGAAAGGCGAATCAGAAAAGGTGAGTATATGTCAGCGATTCACTAAATACAGACTGGAAAGAGGGTAATATGGAAAACCTTAAGGTCCGTCCAGGTTAAGTCTTCGGTACGGAGCAAAACCTCGACCTAGGAACTCCTAGCATGTTGTTAGTCGCCTCTTACGACATGGGAGCAGTTCCCAGAGGTTCTATTCTTGGTTGAAATAGTGCAAAAAGATTTCAGCCCGCCGGACACCACACGGCTTCGTGTTAATAAATGTATTTATATGTTGAATAAGTCAAAGATTTGTTATAGAATGGGTCGAGCATCTCACTGTACTCAAGTGAAACGAGTTTTACTAAGAAATTTTGTTCAAGAAGATAAGACGTATAAATGAATCGCGAATACACTGCGGCGTTCCGAAAACTGCGTTACAAATGCCTTAAAACCTTTGAAAAAAAGGAAACACACAAAAAAACAAGAAAACATCTACAGCAGCTAACCATCGTATTGCATTTTTTGCGAAATCTGATCCATTCGCGTCATCCAAGACCAATTCAGCACAAATTGGAAAAGTGGTAGATCCGAGAACAGTTCACTGTAAACCGTAAAATTCCAATCTTCCAGAAATAATTGCTAAGAAGGTTCCACTTTTTCGAAGCCAAAGCCTTTGAAGAAAAATGCAATTTGTTTTTCAACAGCGTTAATGGGCCTGGTTCAGAAGGAATCAAAAAATGGCGACATATCCTTCGAAGGGACTAATCAAAGGTAAACCTGTTTTTCTCCGATGCACAACGAAACGTTAAACGTCCAAATTGCAAACAGTTTGATCTGCGACACACGCAAAATATGGTAAAGCACGGAGGCGAGAACAATGAGGTTTGGGGCTTGCTTTTCGTGGAATGGCGCAGGTCCTATTCTTCGCAACGCTACTATAATGGCAAGATTTGAATGCAAGGTTAAAGGATGGACATCCTAAAGGATGTCATGCAGTCCTATGCCAAAGATAACGTGCCTTTACATGACAGTTTCAGCAAGATATTGACCAAAAACACACATCGAAGTATGTAAAGGAATGATTTCGGGATAATAAAGTGACTATAATTTCGGACCATGCCAATCTCCTGTCATCAATCCCGTAGAAAATTTACGGAATGTATTTAAAAAGAAGTTATTCGATGGAAATTTCACAAATAACGAACGTTTGTGGGAAACAGCTTAAAGGAATGCTACCCTATACCAACGGAAATTTATCAGCGTTTGAATGACTCAATTCCAAGACAAATGGATGAAAATTGGTTGAATAAGGGAGCTTATACAGGTTACTAGTTGTTAAAAATGTTGAAGTCTTAAAATGATTGGATTTGAAAAATTTTAATGCAATAGATACACCTATTTCATTGACCAGGTACTTTTTTGGATTTCATGGAGAAGAAAGAGTTGCGACAAAGCATAACATTTAATTTACAAATGAAAGTGTTCTTTTTCATATTGACGACTGTGCCTAACTATAAAATATTTGAATATAAAAATATTTTTAGAGAAAACTCAAAATTTCATGTATTTTTATCTCACACCTATTTTATTGACCAGCAGTGTATGTTCAACTTCGACGGTGTTCATGGTGAAAAACTTCTAACAAATTTCAATTGATTCGCTGTCTTCGAAGAAGTTGTAGGCAATCAAATTATATTTCTTTCTAAATTATACTTTGTGAGTATGCTTCTAGGGTAGACTGACTGTTAAAACAATAATAAATTTCTTTACCACAAATTTCCTATTGATGTATCTATTAACAACATTCACATTAATATCAAGTTAACACATGGAGAAAAAAAGATAACAAATTAGCATTTTTGAATATCATTGTAACAAAAGGAAGGGAAATCCTTGGCTCATATTTGGAGAAAAAAATTGTTCTACACATACTATCAGTTCTCAACCGTTATTAAGTTATTGAACTTTTTGTGTCAAAAACTTAGTTGTCTTAAAATAGCTCTAACTCAAAAAGTATACTATGTATTTCAATTTTTTTGACGTAGGACTACGTGTTTGTTTTCGATATGGGGGTGCACGTTGCAAATTCTACAAAAATGGTATGTAACGAAAAGTGGTCCAATTTTAAACGCATATAATTTAGCCATCTCACGATAAATTTTCAATTTTTTTGCGCATATCGCCCCGATATACTTCTAAGAATAGATTCCAATAGATAAACCCAAAGATTTTTGATATCATGGCATTAAAAATTTAAATAATGAGCAACCTAGTCAAAATATCGCGCATTTACACACAGAAGATAACGCTTCCCTAGTCCAGCACGACAGATTTGTGTACCTAGCGCGCTACGCTTCTATGAATGACGTCATCATCGACTATTTAAACGGACGGATTTCGCCAGTGCAGCTCAGTTGCCTGTTGAGCGGCAGACAAAGCAGGTCACTGCGTTTTGTGTTTTCACAGCCAGTGTAGCTGAGTTAGAAGTCCGTTACACTGCCTATGGTCATGTGGAGGTACGCTACTCAGTGAATGCGACTGTGCTTGCCGTTCAAACACTATGCCATCTTTTGTGTTGTGCTCGTTTCCAGCACACTTTTATGTATAATTATTCGTACACAAAATAGTTTGTACATGCGAGCTCCTTTTGCAAACGCGGTTTACATAGTGTCGTGGCATTTTTTTTCAATTATAGAGGTTTTAACCTTAAGGTCATTCGCCTCTTCGGGTTAGAAAAATCACTTAGGAAAAATTTCAAACCCTATGTGCGGGGTCGGGACTCGAACCCAGGTGCGCTGCGTACAAGGCAATCGATTTACCAATACGCTACGCCCACTCCCTGTCGTGGTATTAGTTGTCTCTTTCGCTCTACCCATCATCATCAGCGTTGATTCATTTTTCTTTGTGCGCTTGGGTTTAACGTTTGAGTCGAATGTGTAGGTACCCTGTCAAAAAAAATGCGGACGAACATGGTCAGGTGATTTAAAAAGTTTGACGTTTGACTCAACTCGCCTGTGCTAATTGCCCCTAGGAACAAATTTTTAATACTTAGACAAATTTTCTGGCGGCTGAAATGGACTTGGTTGTTTTTTGCGTTTTTCAAACATGGCGGTTCATGTTTGACTTAAGTTTAAAATTGTTTTTTTTTAAACAATTGGCGTGTTCCCGCTTGTATTTTGTTTGTTTAGTGCACTTAATTTAGCCAACGAATGTGGGAAATTGTGGAATCGTGTGTAAGTATAGTGGAACAAGATCTCTGAGTCTAAATGAAAGTCAGATTGTGGTAAGTTTTGGTGTGCAATACGAATTTCACCATCGATTCTTCCTGATGGTGATTACCTAGTGTACCGATAAATTTATGTGAGTAGATAGTGAATCCGAAAATAATTATTATTTTTAATTTTCATATCAGGCAATTAAGGGCGATTAAATGGCGCGTTCCCTGGGCGATTTAGGGGCTATTTAAGGGCGGGTAGCGCGGCAAAAAAATGACGGCGGCAAATCGCCCAAATATTGCATATAAAATAGCCCCCTAATTGCCAGCAAATTGTAGGGCAATTAGCGCATCCGAGTTGGCAAATAGCCCCCCGCTAGCCAGCAACTTGCCCTTTTTGACTGGGTAGTTAGATCTAGTTTGTTACTAAATTGCACAACGAAAGTTTATTATTTACGGTCGATCAATTCATTGATTCATTTTCCCTTCACGTGATTCATTTCCACTCAGCCTATAGTATTTTGATTCTACTAATAGGTACATACTACAAAGTCTATTTATGAATGAATACACTGCCACTTGAAAAACCGTTGCAAAAACGTTTTCGATTCTTGTATATTTATAGTTTCGATATATGATTAAGACCACTGCATTCGCTATACAGCGCAAATTCGTTAGTTGCACCCAAAACTCGGCCGTAATACCTTTACGGTAATAAGAAAAAAAATGCTCTAATAGCAAGACGTTTCATGCTAAAACGGTCACAACAAAAAAAATTTCAAACGGCAATACCAACATATTCAAATCTTCTCTGCGTCGCACTCATGTTTCATCAATTCTTATTCAATACATATTATCGCGTCGGATTGTCTGGAAGTGTGTAGCACTTCGCTTGTCATTGTATTGCGCATCAAGTGAAGTGAACACTATGTGGACAAAGACGAGATTCGATTTTCTCTACACGACACATTCCGTATTTGAAGATCGGCTCACACTCGGCTAGCTTCAAAGCACAGTCAGAAAAAAACGACTCGGAATAGTGGTGGGGTATTTCGGCTGGTGTTAAATTGCAATTTCTTTTCTATCACGGACGTTAACAGCAAGGCAGCGACTGCATAAAACATGAACAGTCCTTCCCTTCATGTATGGGAAGCAAGACCTATGGTTTGGATCCACGTATCCGAACCGAGGGTCCAGATCCAGTCACTTGTCTGGATCTAAGCACCAGGTCTGGGTCTGGTTCAGGTCCGGACTTGGTAAGGGGAAAAGGGGATGGGCTAGATCCGGGTACTGGTCCAGATCCGGGAGCTGGTTCGGATCTGGGCACGTGTCTGGATCCGGGAGGTCTGGATTTGGGGACTGGTCCGGATCTGGCAGCTAGGCCGGATCCGGAAACCGCCTAAACTATTTATTCCACTATCAAACCTACCCAGTAAAAATCCGTAATTCTGGCTGGTTTCTGCCAATATTGGGGCAGATTCCAGCCTGAATTTGGTCAGAGATCCGCCAGGATTCCGGTTGGTTTGACTCGGTACTAATACTATCATAGCAATCGACCGAATTATCCTACATCCGAACAGAGCCGAGGTTGACACATACTGAAAAAGTGTTTGATTGTGTGATGCGCATACATGAACAGCAACCGAAATTCGTCATTCCACCGTTTACTACCTTTGCGGGAATATGAGTTTAATACCGCAATGCGCAACTACGTGGTCTGTTACCGAAAACACAATAGAATCTTACCCAAAAGTAATAGAAACATACCCGTCGGATTTTGGGTGTGGGTGTTCGTTAGTTGGGTGTTCGCTAGTTGGGGCATGCCCCAACTAAAAGACACTCTTATGTCAAAACTGAAAGTCAAAAACTGATTGACGTTTGAATGTCATTGATTTCAAGGGGTTCATTGGTTGATTTCTGTGGCGAACCAGAAAAAATCATACTTTTAAATTCAATGGAATTTTATTTTTTGAATTCATATTTCGGAATGATTTTAGTGAAATAAATGTGTTAAATATTTCACTTCTTCCATTCAGCATCAATTAGTTTGTGTCGCAGAGACGTTAGTTTAGTAACTTTTGAAGGTCAAAATTCAATCACATTATCCAATCTTTTTTAGCTAGTGGCAACGTAGTATGTTTGTGCTTTATCGGCTTTTTCCCGACGGTGTATCCATTTCCTGTTTTATGTGAAGAAATTTATCAAAAAATAATTGATGGCAAAAAGAACATTAATGACATACTTTGTCACAAAAAACAACTTTAAACTGGAAGGAAACAGCCAACTTTTGTGAATTGTAAAATATTTCTGTTTGTTTTTTATGAAAGAAAACAAAAAATCAGCGTTTCCCTTGGGTAATTTTCGTCAGCTGTCAGTTGCCCCAATTAACGGATACGATTCGCTAGTTGGGGCGCAGTCGTGACCCAACTAACGAATTTGCGCTGTATTTGTATGCGTACTTTAGGAAAGTTACAATAATGGCAAAATATAACTAGACCAAGCATTCTGGTCTATACATGAAATGTGATTATATTGTCTAAAATTTGATTTTTCTTCACTGGTCTGGGTTTTTTACCACACACAATCGAAAAGTTTTTAACAGCTAATCTTACGCTATAAAGATTTAGTTCCAGATATTAGTTCGGTCACAGTTTTCTGTCTTCTTTCTTCAGATTCGATCACCTACTACAAATGAAATGACCTGATAACCAAGTAGGTTTGTTTCAATATGTAATACTCGATGTTGATTGGTTGTGATTAAACCATATGTAAGAAATATATTTGATTTATTATTACTATAAATGTACTAAGAAAATAAATATTTTACATTAAGTAGTATAGTCCTACGTCTACAGCTCGTGCAACTCCACAGGGCTGCTCCTTGTAGTTTTTGTATCCATTGGATTGGTGAGAAAATTTCCCATTGAATGATGTCCTCAAATGCTGAAACATGAGGTTAAGTAACCTTTTAACAGAAATTTATTTAAAATTTAACTATTTTGATCGATGTTTCGTTCATTTATGCTAATTCATTAATTTTAATAGTTAACATTACCATTTTAATAGTTCAGATTGTTAAGCTTGAAGAGCTACATAATTTGTTCTTTGACATGATACACTTTTGTTTTCATGTGTTTGGGTTATTGAACTTGGATATTTTTATCTCATTTTCACTAATACTAGCTCTTATTGGAAAAATATGGCACTTATTGTACCTTTTCTTACTTTTGCTCGAAAGCCAGGAAAATTTTGCAGAGAAAAATGCATTAATACATTTCAGTTAATCGAATTTGGTATTCTTTTAGAAGTTAATTAGTTTAAAGTTAATTTTATCATTAGCATTTTCGTTATTTTCTTAAAATAGTAAATAATAGACATTATTATCATGGAATAAATGCATCTCAGAAAGTTCTACAACTTTTTCTTTGACGCCATTCAACTATCTCTTTTGGTTTCGAAGCAAAATCATTTTTATCACCTCGTTTCATATGCGAAAACAACGATTTCGATCCCACTACATTTGTGGTGAAGTCGTGCTGTGTTAACTATTAAATTGCAGTGAAACGAAAGGCGATAGGGATAAAGTGTCACATAACAAGTTATAGAGAATGTTAAGGGGCACCAAATAAACAATAGTAACGATAAATTTATTTGATTAATGATTAGAATAATTACAAAACTCTCAAAAACGCTAATTTTGAGTTATTTTACTAGTAAAAAGTCATTTAGTACACTTAACTAAAATATATTTGTACATACATCGAAAGTAATTTTCTCAGCTTTCCAATAAAGCCTTGGAAATAACGATATAAAGCATTTTTTTAGATTAGAGTCTTTTAAGCATTTGCAAGTCGATTACAGGAAAAGTTTAGAAAGCAAATTACAAAGAAACGAGAAGAGATAGGAATAAGATATTGAAGAACAAATTGTGAGTCGTTCTAAAATTCAACTTTTGGAGAATAGATATTGCTATAATCATAATTCATTATTTCGAGAAAATTAACAAAAAAATCATCAAAAACACCAACGAAGATATACTTTACAGCTATAAGATAATTAAAACTAATTAACTGAAAGATATGAGAACACTATTCAATAAGAAATTTTTTCACCTTTCCAATGGATCTAAAAGATTTAAAATACAAAGTATATTTTTTGAGTTAGAGGTATTTCAAGATAAATAAGTTTTTCACACAAAAAGTTCAATAACTCTGTAACGGTTGAGATTTGATGGTATGTGTAGAACGATTTTTTTCTCCAAATATGACAGTCAAGAGGTTCTTAATCATGAACCAAACACCCCTGTACCAAAAACTTCAAACTATTCTTATCAGCATAAAATGGCAGCGTTCCATCACATGGTCCAAAGAATTCTTTGTTTACCACTCAGCGAAGAAGCAAAAATGAAAGAAACAGATTTTTTTTGTCAATGTCTAAGGTTCAACGGGAATCCAGAGCAAACCATCCAATCAATAATTCATAAAAAAACTACAAGGGGCAGCCCTATGGGGTTGCACGAGCTGTAGACGTAGGACTATACTACTTAATGTAAAATATTTATTTTCTTAGTACTTAGTGTGTGGGAAAAACACCCGTACCGGTGAAGAAAAATCAAATTTTAGACAATATAATCATGTATAGACCAAGCTTTCTAGTTGCTCTCAAACAGATCCTAAAAGTTCAAACACCCTTGGATAACCCTAAGTTTGTAGATGTGTTTTGATGCCACAGGATTGTAAAATGGTTAATATTACGTCATGAAAATTCAAATCTTCCGTGACATTTTTTTTTTGTCTGCAAAATGCCCTGTGTGTATGCAAAGCTCATGATTTGTTGGGATATTAGCATTGATCGGAAAAATGCTTTCCAACGCTGCGCATTGCATACATACAGGACATTTTGCAAATCACCAGAAGCTGTTCATTTTACCACCGCCACATGTTCAATTTACCCACTCGCTATAAACATGTTTCATTTTTGGACATAGTTAGAAATCAAGAATCATGTTTGAAAAAATGTGTTTATGACGAAGTATTTTTACCAGATATGTACAAAACATGCCTAACAAAAAACATATAAGGTGATTGTAATATCTCATTCACTTATTAGTTAGAAAATAATACATTACTTAATTTCAAGCGCAAATAGCAAATACATGTGCAAGTTAAACCAAAAATTTACTGGTAACATTACAGCGGCATTTAGGAAGCAGTTGGAGCGGTCGCCTGTTGGACGACACAGTGTAGCGTCCCTCCACAGCCAGTGTAACGGACTTCTAACTCAGCTACACTGGCTGTAAAAATCACAGCGCAGTGATCTGCTTCGCCAGCCGTTCAACAGGGAACTAGTGATGTCTTTTTTTACTCGATTAACGCAAATAATCGATTAATTTCTAAAATAATCGAAAAATCAATAATCGATTACAAGCTTTCGGTATAATCGAGCAAATCGAGTAGCTGATGTCAATTAATCGAGAGCATAATTAATAAAGGGTGGCATTGAAAACGAAAGTCGCAGAGCAAAAAAATATGACCAGACTTCTCCAAATTTTTCAAAATGTGTCGAGCGACCTGTTTTTTTTTTGGTTGACAACCTAGGATTTACTAAGTAATCGATTATTGATTTTTATCGATTATTTTTGTCGATTAATCGAATGAATTAATCAATCTCTCAAATATTATTCGATTAACGGATAATCGATTATTTGCAAAAATCAGACATCACTACAGGGAACTGAGCGTGTCTGGCCAAGTCCGTTCTTTAAATAGTCGATGATGACGTCATTCATAGAAGCGTAGCGCGCTAGGTACACCAATCTGTCGTACAGGGCTTGGGAAGCGCTATCTTCTGTGTGTTAATGCACGATATTTTGACAAGGTTGTATATTATTTAATTTTTTAATGCTATGATATCAAAAATCTTTGGGTTTATCTGTTGGAATCTATTCTTAGAAGTATTTCGGGGCGATTTGTGCAAAAAATTTGAGGATTTATCGTGAGATGGCTGAATTATAAGGGTTTAAAATTGGACCACTTTTCGTTACATACCATTTTTTGTAGAATTTGCAGAGTGCACCCCCATATCGAAAACAAAGACGTAGTCCTACGTCAAAACAAGATGTCTAACAAACAATCTCTCATAACCTTAATTCTAATAACCGAGAATTTAAATAGGACAGCATAAGATTTCAACAAAAATACGGCTTATCCCCTTAGACAAAAATTAATTTGTTGTTGTGGTTCTTGTGTTTAGTAGTAGCCCTCCGGCACTCGCGTGTATGGCTCCCCGATTGAGCAGACGCTGGTGCTGAAAGAAGATTTCGCTAGAGTTTCTGAAGGTGTTGCACTAAATGCAACGGCGTGAGTTCCGGAGGGTTAATAGCTTCCTTGGAAGCTTTTGCGATTTCAGCGATGTGCTTCTCAAACCGAATTTCTAGTGTTGTCTTAGTTTGTCCAATATAAATTTTATCACAATGAGAACATAATATTTTGTATACCCCAGAATTGCGAAACACTCATTTGGATCTTTAGTGGATCTCGATATCGATTTAAGTTGGTAGTTTGTAGATTACCATGTCACTTCAAATCTAAGGCAGCAGAACATGCCTTGGCAGAACAATACGGCTTAACTACCGAAGATATAAAAATTAAACGTCAAACTTCTAATCCATCCTGGTTTTCAGTACATAAGGCGGTACAGAGGAAATTTTCTTGATACTGATACAAACACTGATGAAGGCTGCAAGTCGTAGCCGAAATACGTATCTGTGATATTAAAGTGTATTTTAAATTATAAGTGTGTCTGTTTAAAGCAGGACAAGTGTAATAATTTAAAACTGATTGCATTTTTTAATATAACATAATGGATTTAAAACGGAAGACTTTGTTTAGTGTTTAATACAGTGAAGACCCGATTTTATCTACCCCCAATTTCATCAGCTTTTTGACCCGATTTTATCAGCCTCGTATAAAAATTGATAGTTGGTAGTTTGATGGCTCTAGCAGACGAACCAAATTGAATTCGTGTGAGCATATTTTTCTTATCTTAGAGATCCGAAATATGCATATTTTTTTTTAAATTTTGCGCTGTCGGATCCCCTTAAGGGAAATTTAAACTAAATAATCAGGAAAGGTTATGAGGATATATCCAGAGACCAAAGAGAATTATTTTAAGAGCTTCGGTTTCTTAAAAAGAAAGAAAAATATATGTCCCCATTTTGTCAATGTCCCCGTTTTATCAGCCTAAAATTCACCAAGGGGCTGATAAAAATGGGTCTTTACTGTATAACATTCTATTAAGTCGCTCAAAAACAGTGCTTTTTAAAGTGTTGTCTTAGTATTGCTCATTTTGCAAGCACTCGTTAAAGCCATACGAGAAAATGGAGTAGCAAAGCCTCCTGAAATTCGAGCCTAAGATTAAAATTTCTGTGATAAAGAAAAGCTATACAATTTTTCAAACAATTATTTTTATTTTTTTTTAGTTTTATTTTGATTGTAGAAGTTTTATCCTTAGGGTCCTACACCTCTTTTCAGGCTAGAGAAATCTCTTTTGGAAAAATATCTAACCCTATGTGCAGAGCTACGCACTACGCTATGCCCGTCTCCACTTTTGAAAATTATGCCTATCGTCCATTATGCCTAACACACTTTTTGTCCAACGTCGTGCACCCACTGGAAGCAAGTATATATGCTCATCTCAAGTAATTATTTGGGGCCACAATCTTATGTTGTGTAACCCGTTAGGGTAACAATTTAGAACTGGAAATATACCTAATTTTGGGTATACACTCCGTAGAGTATATTTGTTTACATAAAATTATGCTCATCGCTGTTCGGTACCGTTCACATTTAGTTGTAAATTTTTGTCCATTTTCGCGTTTGTGAACATTTTTTTTATTTTTTTTTTTTATGTGCACGCAGATAGGTTACAAAATTGTGTTGTACAATTGTAAATAAGTAACATAGGGTTTAGGTAGGTCACCGCTCTTCTCTTGCAAAAATACGAGTGCACTGGTTATGCCGCTCATCGATGACAGCTATGCGACGAGGCAGTTTGTGGATGTTTTCGGTTGAGGTGGAAGGCGGCCATCATAGTTGCGAAAGAAAGTGACGAACCACGGCGTATTACAGACGTCCATGAACAGTGCTGTTTTCCGGGACAGTTTTACATTTAACCAGTGAGATGTAGTGCGCGCGTGCGACAGATAAAATCCCTGTCGAAAAGTGCCGGCTCGTGGTTCGGGCACTCCTGTGTCGTGTTGGCTCGCCATAGAGGAAAAGCTTACCATAAAGGGGGGATCTCGCTTCCCAGGCTAAACGTTAAGTAGTGAACACCGACCGTTCTCACTGTGGAAGATCAGTCGAACGAGCCTAGCTCTCCTCCACAGTTAATCGCCAAAGAGAACGAAGCAGGGCGGACAAAGGTTGCCCCTGGGAAGATCACTGTGGTGACTGCCGGTATCATTTACGGCGAGTGGACGATCCAGTGATTTATCACCACCGTCGTCAGGGAGGTTCCAACAAAGGAGCAAAGCTCACCTCCCTAGCTAATTGTCAAGGACCGTTGCAGGAGCAGCCTAAGATACCACCGAAGGAGAACGCGGCCGTTGGTATCCCGGCCGGTTGGAAGGAACCGTCCGCCCACCTACCTACGGCAGCATCCAGTTGAAGTGCTTGACAGTAGAGAAGCGTGACGATAAACGGTAAAAGTTAACCTTCCGGCACTCACGTCGTTGTATTTTGTGCAACACCTTTCGAAACTCTAGCGAAATCTTATTCCTGCACCATTCGGGGAGCCATTCGCTCGAGTGCCGGAGGGTTAACTTTGTTCATTTGTTTACTTTGTTTATTGGCATACGCAAATCCGAAATTCTTGTAGAGGCACCTAGGCCGCCCTGAAAAGAAGGGTCCGCCGGGCAATCAGAACCCGAGTAGTGGGTAAACCTCTACTTACAGTTGGTAGTTTCGCGATCTGTTGGATTGCTGTTCCAGAGCCCAGTAACTTTTGGACGATATGCACAAGAAAGGGCTTCTTGTTTCAGAAACACTTGTAGTGGTTTAATGTCCAGGAGTGTCCCTGGAACAGCAGTGCGTGTATTTTGACATTTGAAAAAAATAGTATGATTGGCGAATCATCGAAAATCTATCTATCTATCTATCTGTCTATGTATATAAAAGTCATTGTTTGTATGTGTATGATTTATGGACTCCCAAACAACTTAACCGATTGGCGTAAAAATTTATACATAGCACGCATTTACTATGGAGCGTGTTTGTACGCTATTGGTTGGGGATTATCTGCCCGCTAGATGGCGCTTCGGAACAAATTGTGATTTCCCCCTATTTCGTTGAAAGTCGCAGCAACGCGCGATGGGTATTAGCTAGCATATAATAAAATAGGTTGCAAAGAGTGACAAATGTTATCATGACATTTCACGAGTGTTTAAATTATAAATATTGAAAAAATATGTTCCTAGCTCACGAAGTGGCGGATGGCAGCAGCTGAAACTTTGTGTGTGACTAGTCGAGTCTTTCAACTTTATAACCACGAAGAGAAAAAAGTGGGGTAAAGCGATGCTTTTGTTTAAAGAATTTTGGGTTAGGTGAAAACGGGTGTTCAATAAAAAATGAGAATGATTTCAATACCTCTCTGTAATTAAAGTAAAGAGCGTAATTTTTTTTCTCTTCAAGATAATTGCTCTCTGGATCCTCTAGAAACGGGTGGCATGTTTCTTTTCGCTCGAGTTCCGTCAGTTGAATCGAAGATGGCGTCGAAACAGCAAGTACTCCGCGAGCGTGTTGTACGGTTTTACGAAACGCATGGTCAGCGTGGAAAAAGTTTACGGTAGACCACTTTCGAGACGAAAACGTGCCCGTGAGTACAGTTTACCGGATTCTGGCAACCGTGGGCGTGAAGCGGAAGGCCGGTAGCGGCCATCCGGCGAAAATAATGACGAAGAAAAAGAAGAAGGAATCTTGACGCCGGCCGAAAATATCACTGCTCCCATACCTTGATTCACCGAACCTTCAGGATGGAGGACATCATCTGTCGGAAAAAGACTCGGTTCCCCGAGTACACGGACGAGCAGATAGCGATCGTGAAATCGCAGCGCCAGTGGATTACGAAGAATTATCGCGAGATGTCGTTCGTGCTGGACGACGAATGTGACTTTCCGCTCTCGAAGATCCACATTCCAGGAAATTACAGCTACTATTCCAGCAACAAGTCGACCACATCCCTCGAATTAAAATATAAGTTTAAGCATAAATTTAAAAAAAAGTTATGCTGTAAATCGCCATATCGGAAAGAGTGGTTCAAGTCGAGTGGTCTGGCCATCAATCAACAAGTTTACCAGGAGGATCGTTTTGAGAAAATTCTTTCGCCGTTCTTAAACGAGCATCATGTGGGTTGGAAGTATGTCTTTTGGCCGAAGAAGGCGTCTTTCCATTACTCCAAGAAGACGCTGGAGTATCTTGAGCAGAAAAAAGGAACCCGACCTACTTTCCCCAGTGCTGTCCTATTGAATTCAAGTAGCATTACTAGTTCTATAGCACCCTACAAGTGCATTCTAAGTTTTAAGAAGGGTTTCAGGAGTGCCTTTTAAATGTTACAAAGGAAGGCTCCCTAGCAACCCTCAGTGCCCCAGTGTACAAAAATAATACGAAGCAGTTGGCCACCTGGATCCGGGATTGTATCCGGAAGATGAACGTCACTGTCGCCCAACGCTCTTGTGAGAGCATCGCGAATGTTGAAGTTAATCTACATAAGGTAGGCCAAACTTGACTGGGCGGTGGTCAGCTATTTTCGTCCGCGTCCCTTATCACCTATTTTTATAAAGTGATTCATCAGCAGTGCTATCTTTGAAAATGAACCACCTTGGTTATGCAACTATTTTTTCCGATCTTTTTTTAAATGCAAATAATTCTAGAGAAAATTTTCAATAGGACGTAAGTAACATTGAGAGCCTCTCTTTGTTTACTTTCTCTTTCGTTTATTACGACGTCATTACAACACTTTGCACTAATTTTCCAGTACATATCGAAAGCCGACGGTTTTTACTAGAATATTATGCAAAGCGTAGAGTAGTAAATGTTGAAATGGCCGAGTAATGAACAGAAGAGAAAGACCCCAAAGAGAATCTCTCATTGTTACTTACGACCTATTCTAAATTTTCTCTAGAATTAAGCAATCTTCATTTCGTTATATTCTGAATTGCACATATTTTGTCGTATGTAATTTTAAATGTACTTTCATTTGATGGCATTATAAGGGAACACGTATCCGCCGGTTGATGCCAATCGAGCTGACATTTCTTTAGACTGAGCAAACTAATTTATTTGTTTGTTTAGTGTTTATTTGACCAACTAGGAAACGAATCCACTGGGTCTTTAATGCGTGTGGGAAATACGCATGGTCTTGTCTGAGTGAATGACTTTTGAATTATGTAGGAGAATTGACAATTCGCAAGATCAATTCAAATCCAATTACCAATTTGCGGCAATCATCTCAACATAAAAAAACAAATATATAATGGTTTACTTTTAGTCCATTAACTCATCAGTCAATTATACTGAGCTAAGAATAAGTACTATTTGGAAACGGGGGGTGTTTGATTCTTGCATGATGTTAATATCGTTTAGGAACGCAGCATTTATATTTTTTCTGTTTCATGTCTTCATTGTAATATCGCAACGTTTACTCGAACGAGGTGGAAAATTTCAAGTTACGGGATCTCAGTATGCTTGTGATTATACCAATAAGGACCATTTATAAATTCTGCCACGCTATTAGGAGGAAGAGATATGACTAATTGTGACATAAATGGGAGGGAAGCACGTCATGTGCTTTGACGCAATCGGCCGTTTTACGCACGATTGCGCCATGTAAGGGAAAGAGGGTAACAGTGGAACTATGAAAACAATACGTTTTCATAGTTCCACTGTTACCCGCTTTCCCCTATATAGGAAATTCCATGGAACATGAACACTTTTGCGAGTAGCGGCATTAATTTGCTACTACAAAATGAAGGAAAAACTAAAATCATTTTATTCGTATTAGACCAAGGATAAAAATAACGTGGTAATATTGTAATCCGAGACACTTGGAGCCTAAATCAATATTTAGCGGATGGCTTCAGCGCCACTCCCGAAGGAGACCATTCGTCCTGTTCGGTTTGCCCAGCTATTGAAATATAATTGATTACCTCTAACGCTTTTTATCATCACGGGCAAATATCTACGCAAACGCAAGGTTCCCAATCGTGGCCGATTAAGGAAAGGTGGAATCGAAAGAAAAAGGAGTCAACTCTGCTCGCTAAAAACGGAAACGACCGAAAATTGTGAAACTACGTACACCAGAAAATACCATAAAATAGTTTACTGCAAAAAAAACTGTTTAATCACTTCAACTCATAATTCGCTTACAAAAAAATATTTATTTCGCATATCGGGTCTCGAGAACCCAGGCCTTCCAACTTGCTAGCTAATTTTCGCACAGCGCGCTAACCAACATGGTCACTGCCTATCCTGTCACTCTACTTCCCAAAGCATATCAAAAATCTAACTACCTAACGTGGTGTTCATCCGAAAATGAGTGGCTCAACTTACGGTGCGTGCATATACAGTCATATATCATAGTCATATATACAGGCGTGTTTGCGTGTAATACAGCGATTTCATCGCTGACCTAGGATTTTCACGGGGTGGAAAAAATAAAACCGCCGAACAAAAAAAAAACTGATAATCGGGGTTCGAACCCGGGCTTTTTGAGCTTGTCACGAAAACGCTGTCACTTAGCTTACTGAACCGGCATTTGCGGGTTTAAACAAAATTGATCATGCGCATGTCAAAAAAAAAATTGAAATGAGTACTCACACTACCATGGTTTTGCGTGGGTCGCTCGAAGATCCAGTCCGCTGGAGATGCTGATCCGGTTGCCACAAACGATTTGCCCGATCGTTTGCTGGCAGAGTCTGACCTGATGGAGGTCATTGCGTTACACGTTTCCCACGTGGGTTGTTCGATAGTCGGTGCCCAGCAACTAGACGTATGCTGACAACGACGCTGCTCCCTAGCTAGCGCGAATTTGACGGTCGTCGCTCTTCCTCCGGATGGTTCACCGGGAACTTTGTAGCTAGATGGCGGGGTCAGAAGCGGTTGATGACGGATGATTATCGGTGTGACGGGACCCTGCAGCTTCAAAAACACGCATTCAACGACAAGTTGGAATTAGAGAACGCACTGCACTGGCCACCATCTGCACCTTACCTTAATTCGGGAATACCGACTCTAAACTACTGCTTCGATATGCGGGCAGCCACTTAACTTGTACGATTTGGAACTAAAAACTGGCAAAACTGATACTGGCAAAACTGATAAAGAGAATCTCACGATTTTTATCTTTCAACTATAAAACCACACCGAGGCGCGAGAAAAAACAAAACCACTCCTGCCTCTTCCACGATCCAGAACAAAGTGAAAAATCAGATCTTTGGACTCCTCAGTTTAAAGCATGAGTCATATCTTCGTGACCGGAACTACGCAATCGTTCACGAAATTACGCAAGTTTGTCCGAAGCCTTTTTGTATACGGCTTCAATTTCTTTTGACTATCCCCAGACCTCGATCTTCTACCACCAAACCCTGGGTCCTGCCGAATGGCTTTTAAAACCCAGAGACAAACAGTTTCCCCTCCACTATAGTTAATTCTGTGGTTAAAGGTCGCAGAAAGGGTTATCTCAAAAGCGGGGCGTCGCGACCACCCGCCAAAAGTAACTCGGCTTCAACCACGACTGGATCCGGTGGGTGCTCAACCACTCATCTGACAGTTCATTCGAAGCAACTCCAACCAACCACTCACTCAT
Source organism: Topomyia yanbarensis (assembly GCF_030247195.1). Lineage (NCBI taxonomy): Eukaryota > Metazoa > Arthropoda > Insecta > Diptera > Culicidae > Topomyia > Topomyia yanbarensis. The sequence continues at coordinate 393,075,272 of NC_080672.1, forward strand.
TCACATTTCGGGAGAAATTACAGAAGCTTTTACCCATGCTGAGCGGACCAGTTATTCGAGGGGCCGCTCGATATTATTTACATTCATATCGTAGTACTACAATATGACAGAGAGTTAGTTATTGTTGGGTAATGTTTGCGTGACATAATTTATGAATGTTTCACAATATCACTTTTAAACTCATTGTTTACGGTCCATTTTACATTGTCGACAACACTCCCGACAGCCGGCTGTCCGGAGTTTAAGTTGTTTTCGATGAAACAATCTCGATAAACGATTACCCAGAGTTTAAACGCCTAGAACATTTACGTATCCTACAGTCAATAAACTATTCAAACATCTTATGCACGAAAGTATATTCTCAGTCGCATCGCTTGCTTGAAGCGAATCCCGACTAACAACCCACCCACTACCCAATCCGTGGTACTTATAGGAGTGTCACTGAGTCGGAACCTTCCGTTAAGTAAGTAGCACATCAACACTACCTTTCTTATCCCAAGTTACGGTAATGATGGTCGTGGCCCGCAATAGTGGCTCTCAGGCGAAATTATTCCCAAACAATGCTCCTCAAGTAGTCTGACTGGAAATGAGAGTCATCAGTCTGCAATCTACGAAGTATACCGTGCTTACGCAACGCAACGCATAAGGTAGGCCAAACTTGACTGGTTTAATAGAAACTGGACAGAGTGTATGTCAATAGCACGATTCGTATGTGTACATGCACGAGGTATTTCACGTGGATTGGTCATGTCATTTTGGAGGCTTTTTCTTCCTGCACATTGAGTCATAGTTGTTCGAAATGTGGGACCTGACCGTTATTTGTATTCTACGATTTGCAAAGAAACATACTACCACTGTGTCAGCGATTCACTGAATAATCCCAATGATTTAATTGGAATAATTTGCAATATTATTATCAAGTATGACCGCTGGTGTCAAATAGGAATAAATTTATATTTTCGAAGAAAATAAATTAATAATCGCTCTGAAGATTCAAAGGTTGAACATATTTATTGAAACGTTTAGAAAGTAGACTCAATCGATATATTTAATATCCTTCAAACTACCAAGCCCTCTTCGATACACCAAAATCGACGTTCAACTGGCCATAACTTTTTTCTGTTTAATCGATTTTGATGCAGTTTTTTGCCAAAGAACCGGAAATTATTCCAATTTTCGAAAATGCGTTTAAAATCGTATTCGGAGCTACGACCCCGGAGTAAATCCAGATTGCAGTGGGGTACCAACTTTTGGTCATTTTCAGTTTTTCATAAATATTTTCAAAACAACGCTAGAATTCAACATTTTTCGACAAGAATTTGTCAGAAATGACCTTCTTACATAATAATTGCACTTCATATATTAGTAATACGAATTGGCCAGTTCCTGGGACCGGTTCCCAAAAGTGGCCATTCATGAGCTTACATTGCATATGCTTTATTATAACAGAAACACTAATTTATTTCAACAAATCTTATCAGATCGTCTACTTAGTATAGCAAGCAATTAATTCAATAAAGGTTTAATATAGATTTGCCACTTTCTGACCAGTTCCGGGAATTCCGGAACACGGTTCCCAGGAAGAAATTTATTTTTTATGATAATTGTGGAATGCGGCACATCAAAAAACATCAACTCGATGATCTATGAAGAATGCAATCACATTCGAAGGCATCCGGACACATGTAGACACTTGATGACCAGTTCCGGTAATTCCGGAACATGGTTCCCAGGTCAAATTTTATTTTTATGATAATCATGGCATGCGGCACATCAAAAAACATCAACTCGATGATCTGTGAAGAATGCAATCATATACGAAGGCATCCGTACACTTGTGGACCATTGATGACCAGTTTCGGAAATACCGGAACATGGTTCCTAGGACAAATATTATTTTAATGATAATCGTGGCATGCAGCACATCAAAAAACATAAACTCGATGAACTATGAAGAATGTAATCATAAACGAAGGTATCCGGACACATGTAGACACTTGATGACCAGTTCCGGTAATTCCGGAACATGGTTCCCAGGACAAATTTTATTTTTATGATAATCATAGCATGCGGCACATCAAAAATTATCAACTCGATGAGCTATGAAGAATGCAATCATATACGCAGGCATCCGTACACATGTGGACCATTAATGACCAGTTTCGGGAATTTCGGAACACGGTTCCCAGGACAAATTTTATTTTAATGATAGTCGTGGCATGCGGCACATCGAAAAACATCAACTCCATGATCTACGAAGAATGTAACCATATACGAAGGCATCCGGACACATACGGACACTTGATGGCCGGTTCTGGGATATCCGGAACACGGTTCCCAGGTTAAAATTTATTTTTATAATTGTGGCATGTGGCACATCAAAAAACATCAACTCGATGAACTGTAAAGAATGCAATCATATACGAAGGCATCCGTACACTTGTGGACCATTGATGACCAGTTACGGGAATTCCGGAACACGGTTCCCGGGTCAAATTTTATTTTTAGGATAATCATGGCATGCGGCACATCAAAAAACATCAACTCGATAATCTATGAAGAGTGCAATCATATACGAAGGCATCCGGATACATACGGACACTTGATGGAGAGTTTCGGGAACTCCGGAACACGGTTCCCAGGACGAATTTTATTTTTATGATAATCGTGGCATAAGGCACATAAAAAATATCAACTCTATGATCTATGAAGAATGCAATCATATACGAAGGTATCCGGACACATACGGACACTTGATGACCAGTTCCGGGAATTCCGGAACATGGTTCCCAGGTCAAATTTTATTTTTATAATAGTCATAGCATGCGGCACATCAAAGAACATCAACTCGATAAGCCATGAAGAATGCAATCATATACGAAGGCACGTACACATATGGGCCATTGATGACCAGTTCCGGGAATACGGATCCTAGGACAAATTTTATTTTTATGATAATCGTGGCATGCGGCACATAAAAAAACATCAACTCGATGATCTATGAAGAATGCAATCATGTATGAAGACATCCGTACACATGCGGACACATGATGCCCGGTTCCGAGAATTCCGGAATACAGTTCCGAGGACGAATTTCGTTTTTTATGATAATCATGGCATGGCACATCAAAAAACGTCAAGTCGAAGATCTATAAAGAATGCAATTATATGCGAAGGTATCCTGACACATACGGTTACTTGATGGCCTGTTCCGGGAATTCCGAAATACGGCACATCAAAAAACATCAACTCGATGATCTATGAAGAATACGAAGGCATCGATACAAGCGGACACTTGATGACCGGTTTCAGGAATTCCGGAACACGGTTCCCGGGTCGAATTTTGTTTTCCATGATGAGCATTATTATCATGCATTATGAAGGCATCCGAACACATGATTCTCAGTTCCGAGAATTCCGGAACACAGTTCACAGTACGAAATTTTTTATTCGATTTTTTTGTTTTTGAGTTGAGCTATGCGGTTCATCAAAAAACATCTACTCGATGATCTACGAAGAAAGCAGTCATCCAGACACATACGGACATTTGATGGCCGGTTCCGTGAATTCCGGAACACGCTTTATTTTCCTTTCGTTAAGGAACGATTGCTAATGGTCTGTGATACCGTAGTACACAAAACAAATACTCTGGAGCAGAAAAGCATTTGTTTTGTTGCTCATAAGCTGTGCGGATTATAGCAGACGCATGTGAGTGTGTCATCGCTCCAAATTTGGGCTCCTATCACAACATGTCCCGTATAAACTTAATGTCACTCCTGAATACCATGTCTACAAACATGTCTAGTATGAATAAGAAAATCGGAGACAAATAACTGTATTGTGGCGACTTGTGGTTACTTATACTGTGACATTTTACTTATGAGTTTCTCATTTGACTTCCCACAAATTTCAGCATTGATCATGATCGCTGAGAAATATTTTCCTAAAAAGGCAAATCAAATCGGCACTAAAAATGGGGTAAAGATGAGGTTGAGAAGCTGAACGATAATTTTTTTTAACCACACCAACGGGGAAAAATATCGTTCATCACGCATATGCAGTTTACTATTCCATTGCATGGTATTGGTGATGTTATAGTTATAGGAGTAGAGGGTAAAGCCGGCGCAAAAAAACAAAATGTCAATAATGTGGGTTGAGACAGGGGTGTGGTGGTAAAAAAAGACTATCCAATTCTATTTTATCTCTTTGTGGTTCGTTGATATTTGCACTCAATCACTGTGTGCGAATTACTGCATGTACATGAGGATGACTTTTGGACAAGAGAGCGTTAGCTCAAAATTAAAAAATGCGACCGCGCTATTTTGGGTAAAACTTAAAAAAATAAGTTACGTAACGGAGTGTAGTATCAAGGCTTTGCTTTAAATACATTACAGATCTTACAGAAAAATATATCGGCCAAAGAACCGTATTCTGGAATCCACGGAACCACAACATCAATAGACCGCATGTGTCCGGATGTCTTCATATATGACTGCTTTCCTCGTAAATCATCGAATTGATTTGTTTGGTTATGTTACTCTCCATCAAGTGTCCGTATGTATCCGGTTGCCTTCGTATATGATTGCATTCTTCATAGATCAGCGAGTTGATGTTTTTGATATGCCGCATGCCACGATTATCATAAAAATAAAATTCATCCTGGGAACCGTGTTCCGGAATTCCCGGAACTCTCCATCAAGTGTCCATATGTGTCCGGTTGCCTTCAATATGATTGCATTTTTCATAGATCTTCGAGTTGATGTTTTTTATGTGCCTCATTCCATGATTATCATAAAAATAAAATTCGTCCTGGGAACCGTGTTCCGGAATACCAGAAACTCTCCATCAAGTGTCCGTATGTATCCGGATGCCTTCGTATATTATTGCATTCTTCATAGATCACCGAGTTGACGTTTTTTGATGTGCCGCATGCCATGATTATCATAAAAAAAATTTGACACGGGAACCGTGTTCCGGAATTCTCGGAACTGGTCATCAATGGTCCACAAGTGTACGGATGCCTGCGTATATGATTGCATTCTTCACAGATAATCGAGTTGATGTTTTTTGATGTGCCGCATGCTATGATTATCATAAAAATAAAATTTGACCTGGGAACCGGAATTACCGGAACTGGTCATCAAGTGTCTACATGTGTCCGGATACCTTCGTATATGATTGCATTCTTCATAGATCATCGAGTTGACGTTTTTTGATGTGCCGCATGCCATGATTATCATAAAAAAAATTTGACACGGGAACCGTGTGCCGGAATTCTCGGAACTGGTCATCAAGTGTCTACATGTGTCCGGATGGCTTCGAATGTGATTGCATTCTTCATAGATCATCGAGTTGATGTTTTTTGATGTGCCGCATTCCACAATTATCATAAAAAATAAATTTCTTCCTGGGAACCGTGTTCCGGAATTCCCGGAACTGGTCAGAAAGTGGCAAATCTATATTAAACCTTTATTGAATTAATTGCTTGCTATACTAAGTAGACGATCTGATAAGATTTGTTGAAATAAATTAGTGTTTCTGTTATAATAAAGCATATGCAATGTAAGCTCATGAAAAAGTGGCCTTTTGGGAACCGGTCCCAGGAACTGGCCAATTCGTATTACTAATATATGAAGTGCAATTATTATGCAAGAAGGTCATTTCTGACAAATTCTTGTCGAAAAATGTTGAACTCTAGCGTTGTTTTGAAAATATGTATGAAAAACTGAAAATGGCCAAAAGTTGGTACCCCACTGCAATCTGGATTTACTCCGGGGTCGTAGCTCCGAATACGATTTTCAACGCATTTTCGAAAATTGGAATAATTTCTGGTTCTTTTGCAAAAAACTGTATCAAAATCGATTAAACAGAAAAAAAGTTATGGCAAAAAGAACGTCGATTTTGGTGTATCGAAGAGGGCTTGGTAGTTTGAAGGATATAGGAAAAATAACTCTTCATTTAATGACCCAAACTCCCTTTAGCACTAAAATGTTGTACTAAGGTTTTGATTTGCTATTCTAAAGTTGTTCATAAAATGCCTGAGGAAATATTAAGAAGTGTACTGTAAAGTATGTCTTGCTAGTCCTTCTGGTTTCCATACATTAACGTTTATCGCCGCCGAGCTGAAACAGAAACCGTAATTTACATAAATGGAATATGTTTCTGTTGGAATGTTCGAAACGCTAAACTTTTATCATACAACTCCTGTCGGTACTAAACTATTCAGCATTCTTTCAACGCACACAACACAACATCCACAGTAGAGTGGCAAGGAATGTGGAACCACCTGCTCGTCAGACTTTTCTCGTCCTTGAAGGGAATAGTTTGCAGACAACCACGAAGCGGAAGTTGAAAAAAGGAAATCCGTTCCCATCTACTTAATAAATCGACTGCATGCATCAACGGTCGACCTCGTCGAAGTTCATGATTTGATTGGCGTGCTCTTGAGCAATGCACTTCCGGTTTATGATGGAAACGTGACGGAACTTTCAACAGTCATATTGTTGCATGTTACAAAGTGAAGCTTTGTTGTTGTTGAACAATTCGTTTTACTGCATTATTGGTACAATAAGACTTTTATCGAGAGGAAAATTGCTAATAATTGTTATCTGATTTTTGTGTAATAAGAATGATAATACTAATCATACAAAATCAACCCGCTTTCCTTTTTTCAGGACCCACAATGCGAGTTCATCACAATGGAAACCATTCAGACGTACAAGGGCCACAAACCGGACCGTACCGTGGTCTTCAAGGAGAAGTTCGATCTCAGTGGAAACGACATGAGCAAATCACTGTCCACAAGCAAACTAATGGGTTCGCCTCGGCTCTCGATCAGTCCCCTGCGGACGGTTCTCACTACTACGGCCGAGCTGGAGCAGAGCGGTAAGAGTGATCGAAACAATAACACCACCACGACCACTGCGGTGACGGGCCAACAAACCCTCATTAAAGAACTACAGACGCGTCACAAGTCATTGGATAGGGGTAACAGTACTAACAATAACACCAGCAACGGATACATTTCAACCACTCCGAAGGCAGCAAGATTCTCGAAAAGTCAATCGATCAGTAGCTTACGACACAAGTCACCATCCCTGTCAGCTTCGCAAAGCTCGTTGCGTCGATCGTTGTTCTCGGATTTTGAGTCAGAGTGTCTCAAAGCACACAACGAGTACCGAACGAAGCATGGCGTGCTACCTCTGAAACTGAACAAGCGACTGTGCCGGTATGCGGAGGAATGGGCCAAAGTCATAGCGGCGCGGGGTGTTTTGGTCCACCGAAGCAATTCCCAGTACGGGGAGAATATTTTCTGCTCGTGGAGTTCACCCAATGCTAATGTTGCCGTCCCCGGGAGGGAACCGGTGGAGAATTGGTACAGCGAAGAATCGACCCACGTGTATGGAAAGGAACCGGCCACTCTCAAGACTGGACACTTCACGCAGGTCGTCTGGAAGGACAGTCGGGAGCTGGGTGTTGGATTGGCGAGCAATAGGTATGGAAATGAAGATAATGTTGTGATTAATTTAAAGATTAAAATTTTCTTTCAGATCTGGTCAAGTTTTCGTCGTCGCCAATTACGATCCACCGGGAAACTACATTGGAAGCTTTGCCAAGAATGTTCCCCCGCCGGGAGGATTTGAAATACCAAAGATAATTATCGATAAGACAAGTGCTGGTGGTTCAAAGAGTGCTACTCCGAAGCTCGAGAAACACGTTCGGATAGTGGATGAAAACGATCCGGACCAGTTTGACGAGTTTTCCCAGGCGATGCTGCGACATCACAACGAGTATCGCCGTAAGCATGGTGCTCCTAACTTAGTGTGAGTATTGTGACAGAATTGGAAACGAGCCCGTAATAGAATATTTTAATTTTTTTTTTCGTAGTTTGCATAAGGAACTGGTCCGAGATGCACAGCAGTGGGCGGAGATTCTGGCCCGAGATGATCGATTTACCTATCGACAGAACTCCAGATACGGCGAGAATCTGTACTGTCTGTGGTCTTCCGATCGACATGCCAAACCAAATCCGAAGGATGTGTGTCACTCGTGGTACGAGGAAGTTAAACAGTATGGCTTTAACGTCGAACCGCGTGGTGTCATTAAGGGTGGACAATTCACCCAGATGGTCTGGAAGGGAACCAAAGAACTGGGCGTCGGAGTTGGACAAACTAGAAGCGGCAAGGTTATAGTTGTTTGTACCTATTACCCCCGGGGTAACGTGCTGGGACAGTTTATAACAAATGTTCAAAAGAAAGCTAATTAGGGTAAATTTTAATGTTTGATTTGAAAAAAAAAATAGCTGACTCCATGTAACCGTCAGGTCAAAAGCGAAGCCTTACACATATAAAATTGAAACGATCCTTCCTCCAAATGAACGATCCTCACTTATTATGATATTCATGTATTTAGATTTGATACTTAACATACCACAAACACACATCAAAAACCTAATACTTAATCCGCATTTTGGGTAGATAGCAATCAGCAAATGAGCAACCTAAGTAACCTGAGAAGAGATGCCTTCGTTGAATGTTTCTTCGTTGTCCTTGCATTCCTGTTACCTATAGCAACAGTTATCGATAAACACAGCACTTACCTACCTACATACAATCCAAACAAGCCTTGTTGAAGGAAGGCACCCTTAATGCTATCACTGATTACCTTTTTGCAAGAGCAGTGGAAAAAGTGCGGCCGAGAGTAGAAGAGAGCGAGAATGTGTATATTTTTCTACCGTCGAGCTTTTTATATTGTTCGCTGTAGCTTTTGGAAGCTTTGCCATAAAATAGCACATGTTGGGTTACGCCATGTTGAAGGGTGCAATGTTGTATACAATTATTCCGCCCGAACTTTTGGAACCTCTTGGCACATACTTAGGGTTTCTTTTTCCATTTATATATATTTTTTACAATTCGTCAAACTTATGAAAAACGAACAATTTGACAGTATTAATTAGCACAAATCTGGAGACAAAGAATCACACATATAACCAAAATGTTCCAACATTTGAAAATCGACTATGTATTAACGGTTTTAAAGAAATATGTAGTTAAGTATTCATTGCCATAATATTTGTGTCATTAAATTTCAAAAAACTGTAACTTTATGAAAGTTTCAGATTAAAGGCGTTCGTTCACGATTCAAATCTATTCAGTTGTTTTGCTCGAGGTAGTAGTTAATGTCACATTCTTTAGGTAGTTTTAATCACATGAAATGTTTGACACTGCTCTCGATTCTGGACTAAAGCAGCTATAAGCAGCACTGCAGAGAGCGTCTTGGGATACGTACAGAGGAGTCGACGGAACGATTGGTTCGAAGGCGAGTGCCAAGAGATATTGGACGAGAAGAATGCAGCACGCGCAGCGATGTTGCTTCAAGCCACTCGTCAGAACGTGGAGTCATATCGACGGAAGCGAAAACAGCAGACTCGTCTTTTTCAGGACAAAAAGCGCCGCCTGAAAGAGTCTAAGAGGAAGGAGATGGAGCTTCTGTATCGCTCTCAGGAAATGTGGTCGTTCTTCAAGAAGCTGAATGACTCTCGCAACGGTTTTGTGCCGCGGGCCGAAATGTGTAGAGACAAGGAAGGTGGCATCTTGACGGACGAACGTGAGGTGGTCGAAAGGTGCAGGTAGTACTACAATGAACATCAGAATGGTACGCAGGCGGACAATCGGGCGTTCGAGGAGGACGATTATGTCAGTGTCGCAGCCGACGGGGATGTACCGGCGCCTCTTATGAATGAGGTTAACGAGGCTATTCAACAGCTCAAGAACAACAAGGCAGCTGGTAAGGATGGTCTAGGAGCGGCACTCTTCAAGGTGGGTCCGGCGAAACTGACGGAATGCATGCACCGAATAATCGAAAGAAACTGTGACAGAGAAAAGCTACCGGAGGAGTGGAAGGAAGGGGTCATCACCCCGATATACAAGAACGGCGACAAATTGGACTGTGAAAACTACAGAGCGATCACAGTGACAAATGCCGCGTACAAAGTGTTATCCTAGATTCTGTTCCGGCACCTATCACCGCTGGTAAATGGATTTGTCGGGAGTTATCAGGCCGGTTTCATCAACGGCAGATCAGCAAACGACCAAATCTTTACTATACGGCAAATCCTCCAAAAATGCCGTGAATACCAGGTCCCGACACATCACCTGTTCATTGAATTTATAGCCGAATATGACACGGTGGACCGTGTAGAGCTATGGAAAATGATGGACGAGAACGGCTTCCCTGGGAAGCTGACAAAACTGATCAAGGCTACGATGGATGGTGTAAGGTGTTGTGTCAAAATTTCGGGCGGCCTCTCGGGTCCGTTTGAATCACGCAGGGGACTAAGACAAGGCGCTGGATTGTCCTACCTGCTGTTCAATATAGCGTTGGAAGGTGTAATGCGAAGAGCAAGGTTCAACATGCGGGGCACGCTTTTCACTAGGTCCGGACAGTTCGTGTGCTTCGCTGACGACGTGGACATAATCGGTAGAAACAAGGAGACGGTAGCAGATCTGTATACTCGACTGAAGAGCGAAGCAGCACGAGTAGGACTGTAGATAAATGTGTCTAAGACGAAGTACATGCTGGCTGGCGGAACCGATCGCGATAGGGCTTGGGTATTACGATCGACGGTGACGAGTTCGAGGTGGTCGACGAGTTCATCTATCTAGTCTCATTGGTGACTGCGGACAATAACACCAGCCGGGAGATCAGAAGGCGTATTATCTGTGGAAGTCGTGCTTACTATGGGCTCCACAAAACTTTGAGGTCCAGCAAGCTTCACCACCGCACGAATGCGCCATGTACAACACACTGATTAGACCGGTGGTTCTCTACGGGCACGAAACGTGGACAATGCTCGAGGAGGCTCTGCAAGCACTCGAAGTCTTCGAAAGAAGGGTGCTACTAGTAGTATGATAAAATACCTAGAAGAAGGTTACTTTCCAGATAGATGGAAGATCCAAAAGCTGGGTCATCCAATGAAATGAACGGACGTGGAAATGATCTATCGAATAGGCAGTTCGGATTCCGAAAAGGAAGTTGATTAGTAATGCTAGAAGATCATCTAAACTTTAATAATCATGTCGACTGTGCCTGTGAGAAGGCGGTAAGATGACCAACGTGGTGGTTCGGATTATGCCGAGCACTGGTGGTCTAAGATGCAGTAAGAGGCGTTTTCTGGCCGGTGTAGTGTCTCCGATACTGAGATACGGTATTCCAGCCTGAAGCGTACAGATCCATATCATGCGAGGCAGTATGAGTCATCGCTAAGGAAATCCCTTTCGGCATTACCATGTTATCAACTGAAGGGAATGAGAGGTGTGAGGAGGATGGCAATAGCGGTCAAGTGACAACAGGATTGGGAGAGAAACGAAAGATGGACCCACCGCTTAATCCTGAATATGCCCTTGTGGGTGAACAGAAACCACCGTAGATAGACTTTCATCTGACGTAGTTCCTATGAGGTCATTGTTGTCCGGAGTATAAGTATTTGGAGGAAATGTCGAAGAAATGTTTTTGACAACCCCCAATCGAGTATGTACAAGGCGAGCGTAGAAAATGTCGAAGAAGAGATGTGCAAAGAAGAAAGGTCCTAGTACACCGTCAGGAGATACCAGTGGAGCTGCAAAGGAAATCAAGAAGAGATCAACGTAGTACTGACCGGAACTCCCAGTTCAAATATGCACCTCCTACCGGTCGTCCCGTGGTGTAGGCTATATGCATTGCCGCGGACTAGCTCGAGTAGTTCGCTTTGAGGCACCGTAAGCAGGTCAGCGAGGTGCCATTGCACCGGACGCAACGCTCCCCCGAACTCGTTGGACCTACTTCGGAACCCTACCGTGAAGTTTTGAGTGGGCTAGATCCACCGCGACTGACTATCCGAATTGATCACAACAAAGTTGTATAAGGCTCTCGCCTCGGAACCCGCGAATTCTCTGATGGGAACTTGCCTAAGCCCCGACTCCTGGTATGGAAGTCCTGCAGTGGGCGCTTAGGGTCTCTTTTGTTCCGAGTCCCGAGGGCGTTGTGGAAGTAGGGGAGCTTTCGGTTTTCCCAGGCTTGGGTGCGGTGGTGATGACGGAGTAGCAATAGGCGCAAGAGGGTGAATGTTTTGACATTTCTTTGAAAAATGAGTGAAGCCAACATAAGCTGGCTTTCTAGCTCGACTAGTTGCCAAAAATGACAGCGAACGCGCTTTAAGCAACGTTCACATCACTACGTTATGTGTTGTTGTTAACTCGACCTGAAACTTATCGAATACAAAAAAAACTTCATTTTGATGTGCTTAACTGGTACTGAGGTGATAAAAGCGTTCGGATTTTGTGGAGGAGCAGCGATGAAAGAGAAAGCGTGATTTCTCATATATTGTTATAATTTACTTGTTTTGAATCCAACTTTTAAACAGTGTTGTACAGTTCATGTGAACAGACCTTGAACATTTTAAGCGTAGCTAGCGCTACTGGCTCTTGGTGGCAGCTTCAGACAACAAACAGTTTTCACGGAGCTGAATAGGCGATAGCGACAGGCAGCGTGTAACGATGAGCATGTATAACACGTACTGGTGGCAGGTAGCACCGTTGATGTCCTTGGTGTTTGGCAGGCGAAAATGTCGGGATGTTCGAGGCAATCATATCCTAAAGAGTGTCCCACATCAAAGTGCGTTCGCGGGGGGGGGGGGCGGGTTGTGTTTATGTCCTTGGGTACGAAAGTGACCCCGTTGGCTTCGTATCACTCCATGACAACAGAGGAAGCAGACGCTTCTGTAGACACTCCTTAAGGTAGATCTCCCCATTTACAGTTCCTGTAGTCGTGAATGGCGCACTTCGTTTGCCGCATGAGCAGTTCGCTTGCCAAATCATGTATTTATTCGCAAACTTTGAAAGTTTCTGCTACCTTACTTCCTCCGGAACATCAAACTTGCGCTGAGTGGTGAGGAACAGTAGCCCCGGAAGTCTGCCTTGACGTAAGCATCATTTTCCATGATGAAACAATGAGGTTTTGTCAGCATCTCTGTGCAGGTTCCGGGCCTGTGATTTTCTCTCCGTATTTAGTCGGTCGTCACGATTTGGAACCCTTCGCACTGAGAACTGACATACAAGTAAAGTTTTCAACTTGTGTAAGAAATAAAACTGTCGCTTTGAAATGACAACAGCGAGTAGCAACTTGCCACCGGTCGGCGCTTCGATCGGCCAGCAATCGCTATACGGGACTTGTGTGCAAACTAGGATACAATGGTGATTCACGCATGCGAACCTGCATACGATGGTGATTTTCAACGTATTTTAATTTAAATGTTTACACAGGTATTTCGGGAAAATTTGTTCTAACTTATATGTCTGTTCTCTGTGCCCTTCGCACTTTGTACGTATGTAGTCCGTCTCGGTCCTTGGCTCTCTGAACGAAATACTTGGACAGATTCAACTTTTTGGCCATAACCCTGATCAAACCATTGGGATTCCGCTTAAACGCTTTCACAACACGCTTGTGATCCTGATCAGGAATAGAGCATCCATTCTGACTGCATTTCTGCTTCCATTCGATGCTCAGAGTTTGGTAGTAACTAATCACACGACTCACCGTTGACTGAACAATTCGGAGTTGTTTTCCGATGTCCCGATGAGAGAGTTAAGGATTTTCCAGTTGCTAGCGCAAAATCAATTTTCTACGTTGCTTTTAGGGTGACGCCATTTTATCCAATTTTCGAAGAACTGACAGTGATAAAAATACAGTGTAAACAACACTCTAAGCTACTTCTACTCAAATTTTCAAAAGAAAATATCCAATGGGATATTCTCTACAGCGTTTTTTCCGTGGTGCAATTTGATGTGTTACGACGAGGTCCGTTACTGTTTATTTGAGAAACACGGCGACCCAATTTGGAAGTGGACGCAACGGTTACTTTTCAATAGCTGTTATTTCGTCTAAACTTTTCCTGCAAGGTTAAGTGGTAATGGCACCTCGAAAACGTCTTGCACTCTCTATCGTCTAAATCCAATTATCCCCTAGCCTTCTCTCTTCGTATCCTCCTAGACTCAACCCCAGCTCAAACTCCCGCTCACTATCTCTCTCATTCTCCCTATTTCCATTTCGTTTTTCGTGCCTATCCGCTGCCTATTCCACCCAAACCTTGCGATCTGATCCACATCTCTTCTTTATCGACAGCCCACGGAAGTTTATCGGGACTATTCGACTAGAGTTCGGCGCTAACTAGTTCAAGTATATAGAGGATATAAATAGTTTAAAGTATGCAAAGAATTATGGAGTACAAGAAGAAAACCGGGAGCTATGAAGTGGCAGCACTGTTGAATCACCCGGACGTGTTGTCGTTAACGTCCAATATTTTTCAAAGTTTTTCAGTGATATATATTATATTCAACAGGAAAATGAAGTCAATCGTTTAGTTGGTAGTTTTTCCTGTTGAGTTACGTATTAGTAGGTTGAAATGTCGCGAGAAAAGTGTGATTTTGCATAGAAATTTATCGTCACAACTTTGCCGGTGAAGTATGTGAAGCAAACCGCGAAAAAATACGCTCGTTAATTCCACTTAGCGACTACAGCACCGCCTGGACGTGAGTAGCCGATGCAACAATTGCACGGATGGAGGAGAATTCTTCACAGAAATCTCATGAATTTATTTATTCAGAGCTGGTGAGATCATTTCATGTCATTTTCTATGCTTGTCTGCCTTTATAAATATTTTCCTTTTTGTAAATACGTGCCAGAATCAAAAATATTTTTCATTCTGGATGTGCGAATATATTGCAAATATCCAATTGATACGTGGATGTATTCGCACTTATTGTATATGAAGGCGGCCTCAGAATGTACGTGTAGGAACAGGCATTCTTGAAATGGGTCGTTGGATGTACAGTAGAGCTATCGCCTTTCATTTCCTGGGCTAAACATGTTTACATCTATCGATGAAAACAAATATAACATTACATAGATGCAGACAAGTTTCTTCCATAAATGTACTGCCGCACATTGGGAAACGGATTGTGTATACACACAAGAAGAAAACCGGTAGCTATGACCAGAGCCGGAGCGTGGCGCCCTTGGCGGAGTCTGTTTTGCGCCCCTTTTTCAGTTTGACCTTCAAACAAAAATTTGTGTACATGGAAATGGCACACCTACTCCCTACTTAATTCATGTTTGACCGGCTTTGATTTCATGTAAATTCCAGACACAAATCTTTTACTGTATATTTAGGAAATCAGTTGACGGCGACGGAGGGAGTATCTATTCAGAACACTGTTCATTAGGGTGCCAATGGCATGTATGGAAAACAGGTGTTGGATACTGGGCGCCCTGTCCGATCACTCATAAATGCACCACGAGGGTTTAGATTGTCAGGTGCTGTCTCGGTTGACGTCCTACAAGCGGAAGCGGACAACTGTCATCATTCTCGTTGGAAACCAGAACGGAGTGGAGTTAAAACGTGTAGTAATAGTTTATTAACGCATTTTTTCCATATAAACTAAATTTGTTTCTACTTATAGTTAAATTGATTACTACTAAACTACTAAAACTTTGCATGTTAAATTTCTTAAAGAATGTTCCGGACGGCGAATGATGTTTGCCGCACACTAACTCTTTCTAGCAATCACAAATTAACCTGGATTTTATTGCGATTGCTAGAAAGAGTTAGTGTGCGGCAAACATCATTTGCCGTCCGGAACATTCTTTAAGAAATTTAACATGCAAACCCAGGGCACGCCAGGCACACCAGCTGGAAGCGGTGAATGTAACTGTGTAGCGTGCAATGAGCCCGATTCGGCGGGAAACATGGTGCAATGTGACCATTGTAATAGTTGGTGGCATATGACGTGCGCCGGAGTAACCGACTCAGTCGCAGACCGACCGTGGACATGTCGCAGATGTTTGCCGGAAATCGTATCGATTCAATCGAACTCTACTGTCAGGAAGCTCCGTCTCGATCTTAAGCTCAAGCAGCTGGAGGAGCAGCGAGCCGTAGAACAAAAGTTTGTAGATGAAAAGTATAAGCTTCTGAATAGCCATCTGGAAGAACCCGACGAGTCTGCCAGTCAACGTGGAAAGGTTAGTCGAGTGGAGAAAGTCGAGCAAGTTAAGCAGTGGTTGAAATGCAGTGCAGATCAGACCGAAAGCGCGGATACAGCAGCTTCATCGATATTGCCGAGTGAACCACGAAAGCGAGAAGAGCGACTATGTGATCTGACCCGCACACAACACGTTGATGATCAAAACCAGGTGGCGAAACTCCGTTTACCTGAACAGCTGGAACTCTTGGCGGAACAACTGCGTCAACAGCAAACCTTCGCTGGAGAACGACGTCGGTCATTAGATATGCATCCCGAGCAGCATATGCAGCAGCCAGCACCCTCGTTGTGGAAAATTTCACCAGAGTTTAACAATAGTCGTTTGCAGATGAAAAAGCAAACTTCTATGTCAGGTAACGATCAAGGTAATAGCAAAAAGCTTATCTCAGGTAAAACTTACCATCTCGGTCAGGAAAATGATCGCAAGTGTGATGGGACTGAGTTCATTAACCCCTTGTTTAAGCAATTTGGGCCCAGCTCAACTAGTGGTCAAAATGCAACACAAAATTTATTGCAATACACCCCAACGCCATCTCAAATCGCGGCTAGACAAGTTATGTCTCGTGACCTACCGTCCTTCTCTGGCAGCCCTACCGACTGGCCAGTATTTTTTTAGTAATTTTATGAATTCTACATTGGCGTGTGGCTATAGCCCAGCAGAAAACGTCGTGCGACTCCAAAGGTGTCTGAAGCCACCAGCGCTTGATGCAGTCCGCAGTCGACTCCTTCTCCCAGAATCAGTTCCACACGTAATCGAAACACTTCGTCTTTTATACGGTCGCCCCGAGCTGCTCATAAACGCACTGCTGGAAAAGGTTCGCGCTGTTCCTCCGCCGAAAGCAGAGAAACTAGAATCTCTCATCGACTTTGGAATGGCGGTTCAAAGCCTGTGTGATCACCTAGAAGCTGCTGATCAACGTGCTCATCTTTCGAACCCTTCTTTGCTCATTGAACTAGTGGACAAGTTACCAGCGCATGTGAAGATGGAGTGGGCGTCACACTTGCAACGATTTCCCGAAGTGGATTTGAAAATCTTTGGGGAATTTATGTCGGGTATTGTACGATCGGCCAGTCGAGTCACACTCTATAGTGGTGGGTTCAGTCCAGAGGAAAAATTCAAGGTAAAGAAGGGAGCAGTTCACTCGCATGCCGATGCCGATGTTTCACCCGGGGTTAGCGCAAATATTGACAAGCCTTGTCTGGTATGCAACCGCCTCAACCATCGCTTGAAGGATTGTGATGTATTTAAGTCGCGTAGGGTAGAAGAAAGATGGCGTTTCGTCCAGGATCGAGGCATTTGTCGCATCTGCCTGAATTCACATGGACGGAGATCATGTAGGAATTCAATTCGATGTGGAGTAGGTGGATGCCAGTTTCGTCACCATCCTCTGTTGCATTCATCTCGTCCACTCTGTGCACCTACAACTGTATCACCGGTACCCTCAGCTGAGAATCACACGCACTCAAATCCTTCGCAATCCCTCTTCTTTCGCATAGTACCCGTAACGCTGCAAGGGCAGGGTGAAGCAATCGAAACATTCGCCTTTCTGGACGATGGCTCTTCACTCACTCTAATCGAAGAGGGATTGGTTCAGCAACTAGGTATAGATGGTACGGCACAACCTCTTTGTTTAAAATGGACTGGAAATATGTCGAGAACAGAACATCAATCAAAATTGGTACAGGTGGCCATATCTCGCAACGGTCAGCCGAAAATGGTCCTACGAAATGCTAGAACGGTGAAGTCGCTTTCGCTGCCAAACCAAAGTTTAGACTTCAAGAGTTTGTCAGAAAAATACTTACATTTTCGAGGCCTCTCAGTTCCCAGCTACCAGAATGCAGTTCCCCGTATCTTGATAGGCCTGGACAATCTCCGTCTGACGGTTCCGTTGAAAACGAAAGAAGGGTTTATTGGCGAACCAGTCGCAGTAAAAACGAGGCTGGGATGGTGCATATATGGAGGGTCAGCTGTTGCTGGGATATCAAAGCATTCGTTGAACTTTCATACTTGCGAATGTTCGAATGATGAATCGTTGCACAACATGGTGAAGGATTACTTCTCATTTGAAGATGCAGGAACTAAACAAGAGTCTATGCTTGTACCGGCGGATGAACAAAGAGCCCTTGAAATCCTAGAACGCACTACAAAGAAAACCGGTGATAAATTCGAAACGGGATTGCTGTGGCGTTATGATTTTCTCGAGTTTCCCGACAGCTACAGAATGGCGGTCAAACGACTCGAATGTTTAGAGCGGCGCATGGAGCGGGATCCTACATTGCGAGAAAATCTTCGAGCTCAGATTTCGAACTACATAGAAAAGGGATATGCGCATCGCGCCACCGAAGAGGAATTGAAGAAAGCTGATCCTAGACGGGTTTGGTATTTACCTTTGGGGGTGGTGATAAACCCGAAGAAGCCGAACAAGGTGCGAATGATCTGGGATGCGTCTGCAAAAGTGAATGGAGTCTCGCTCAACACAATGCTTCTCAAGGGTCCTGATCAGTTAGCGTCATTACCCGCTGTGCTCTTCCGTTTTCGTCAATTTCCCGTGGCAGTCTCGGCCGATATCAGAGAGATGTTTCACCAAATCTCTATACGTAAGGAGGACCGTCATGCGCAGAGGTTTCTATGGCGAAGCGACCCGTCGCACAAACCGGAGGTGCTTTTCATGGATGTTGCGACATTCGGCTCGGCTTGCTCGCCAGCATCAGCGCAGTATATAAAAAATAAGAATGCGATGGAGTTCGCCAGCAAATACCCGAGGGCCGTAGAAGGGATCACTAAAAACCACTACGTGGACGATTTTCTCGACAGTTTCGAGAGCGAGGAGGAGGCAAAGGAGGTGTCTTGCCAAGTCAGAATGATCCACGCCATAGGAGGGTTTGACATTCGCAATTGGCAGTCAAACAGGGAAGCGGTTTTGAATATACTAGGGTCAGAAACTTCGCAGGAGAACAAGAACCTGAATCTGGAAAACGCGGAAGGATTGGAACGGGTTTTGGGACTTCTATGGGTTCCAAGGTATGATATGCTCCGATTTCGACTGTCTTGAAAGACGAGTTACAGGTGATGATATTGCGCTGTGCTCGCCCAACGAAAAGGCAAGTACTTAAGTGCTTGATGAGTTTTTTTGATCCCCTTGGTTTGCTGGCTATGTTTACTGTGCACGGCAAAATTCTACTGCAGAATATTTGGAGATCAGGAATTAGCTGGGATGATCAAGTAAACGATCAAACTAACGATCGTTGGCTAAATTGGATCAGCCAAATCAAAAACATACATAATTTCGAAATTCCTCGCTGTTATTTCCGAGATGCTTCCATTAATCGATATCAGCACACCGAACTGCATATCTTTGTAGATGCCAGCGAAGAGGCATATGCTGCTGTGGCCTATCTCCGGACGATTAACACCGAAGGTGAACCAGAGTGTACGCTGGTTTCGGCGAAAACAAAGGTCGCACCACTAAAACCGATGTCGATCCCGCGCCTAGAGCTGCAGGCGGCCGTCCTTGGAGTGCGCTTGAAGCGTTGTATTATTGAAGGACATACTATTCCCATTTCGAGATGCGTTTTTTGGTCCGATTCCAGCACAGTTCTTGCTTGGATCCGAGCAGATCATCGTCGTTACAAGCAATTTGTTGCCTTCCGTATCGGCGAAATCCTTGATTCTACAGAAGTGAACGAATGGCGGTGGGTACCATCCAAGCTCAACCCGGCGGATGCTGCGACGAAGTGGGGAAAGGGACCGCAATTTGACATGAAAGGCTCGTGGTTTCAAGGACCAGATTTCCTTAAAGAGGATGAAGAAAGGTGGCCAAAGTGCCATATACTTGCACCGACTACGGAGAAAGAAATGCGGTCCCTTCATCTGCATCATGGAATAGCACTACCCATTAAGGTGATTGATGTCGGAAGATTTTCGAAATGGAATCGCATTCTACGTACAATGAGCTACGTTTACCGCTATCTTGGGAATTTGCATCTAAAAGTAAAAGGCCAGGCTCCGATTTCTGGGCATCTTACTCAAGACGAAATGAGAAAGGCTGAGATCTCGTTAATTAGAATGGTACAGTGGGAGACCTTTCCCGACGAACTGGTCACACTCACCCAAAATTCGAAGGTTCCGTTGGAAGAGCGAAAGCCGATCGAAAAAAGCAGTGCCATCTACCAGGAATCACCAATGATAGACGAATTCGGAATTCTTCGCATCGATGGTCGAATAAAGTCAGCCGAAAGTGCACCATATTCTGCTAAATTTCCCATCATTCTCCCCAAACAACATGAATTAACAAAATTAATCATCAACCATTATCATCATATCTATCGACACGCCAATTCAGAAACCGTATTTAATGAATTGCGACAACGATACTATGTACCCCAACTACGGGCCGCAGTGAAGAGGGTAGCTAGAGATTGTCAATGGTGCAAAATATCAAAGACTCGTCCAAAGGTTCCGATGATGGCTCCTCTCCCGGGTGCACGACTGGCGTCATTTGTCCGTCCGTTCAGTTACGTGGGCCTTGATCTTTTTGGCCCCCTGCTCGTGAAGGTGGGAAGAAGTCAGGCTAAGAGATGGGTGGCATTGTTTACATGTTTGACCATAAGAGCAGTCCACGTCGAACTAGTTCATAGTCTAACTACAGAAGCCTGTGTGATGAGTGTCCGTCGCTTCGTCAGCCGGAGGGGTGCACCCATAGAGATTCACTCCGACAACGGCACTAACTTTCAAGGAGCAAGCCGCTTGCTGCAGGATCAGATTAGCAAACTCAATGAAGAGTTAGCAGCCACGTTTACAAATTTAGCGACGAGATGGATGTTTATACCACCAGGTGCACCTCACATGGGTGGGCCCTGGGAGCGGATGGTACGATCGGTAAAAACAGCGATGTTAGCGGCTAATTCGGTCCGAACCTTGGATGACGAAGCTCTGTTAACGTTGGTAGTCGAATTGTCAACTCGAGACCGCTAACGTACCTCCCGTTGGACTCCGAAGAACAGGAAGCTCTCACTCCTAATCACTTCCTTCTTGGAAGTTCCAGCGGAGCAAAGCAACCAGTAGTGGAACCTATAAACACAACAGCAGCACTCCGAAGTTCCTGGAATCAAATTCAACAACAAGTGGATACTTTCTGGCATCGATGGGTGCGCGAGTATCTGCCAACACTCACACGACGTACTAAGTGGTTCGGCGATGTGAAACCGATCGCAGTGGGGGACTTGGTGTTCGTGGTGGATGATGTTAGAAGGAACGGTTGGATCCGGGGACGTGTGCAACATGCAGTGACGGGGCAAGATGGTCGAGTGAGACAGGCTGTGGTACAAACTAGTAAAGGTCTTATGCGTCGTCCAGTATCGAAGCTGGCACTGTTGGAGGTGTCTCAAACCAGTAAAACTGAACCCGGAACTGCCGGTACCCAGTGTTACGAGGGGGAGGATGTTGGATACTGGGCGCCCTGTCCGATCACTCATAAATGCACCACGAGGGTTTAGATTGTCAGGTGCTGTCTCGGTTGACGTCCTACAAGCGGAAGCGGACAACTGTCATCATTCTCGTTGGAAACCAGAACGGAGTGGAGTTAAAACGTGTAGTAATAGTTTATTAACGCATTTTTTCCATATAAACTAAATTTGTTTCTACTTATAGTTAAATTGATTACTACTAAACTACTAAAACTAAATTGATTATAACCTAAAACTTACTTGCTACACTAAATTTGTAAGTACATATTGTTGAAGATTAAAACTTATTGAACTAATTAAAATATATTATAGCTTAAAGCTATTCGCACAAATTAACCTGGATTTTATTGCGATTGCTAGAAAGAGTTAGTGTTCGGCAAACATCATTCGCCGTCCGGAACAACAGGTGATAATCAAATTTAATAATCGGATGCACCTTGAAAAAAGTCTCTGCAAAAGTTTAGTTCAAACTGACACTATTAACCCTTTCATGCCCATCTTTTTTCTAGTGCATGTAGGGTTTCAAAACTATTTTTCTTTGAAAACGGCGGGATCAAGAAACACGAAAAGTCTTTTTTCATATAGATAGGTGATTCCCTTGCAGTGCTAGAAGCTGCTCAATTTTTACTTTCTAATGCTCAATACAATTCACCTAGAATATTCACAATAGTCTAACTGAGTGGAAAACGTAGCCAAAGACAGTCTAAATTGATAAGTTTTAACAGTTTTCAATAATATTGTGTCATAGCGAGGACACATGAAAAATAATTTTTAGTCGTCAACGTGAACTGTCCCTGGCATCACTGCTCCATTGGAATCCAATTAGACAAATTACTATAACTTCGGTTATAAAGCTGATCCTTGTAACTTTTAATACTCAAATGAAAGGCAATAGTCACATTAAATAGTCTAACTTGTTTTTGTGAGCAAATCTTGCCTCAATCAAAAGTTATAGCTATTTAAAAACGTTGTTGTCCACAAACAACATGGGCATGAATGGGTTAAGAGGTTACGCAAAACGACCAAAATGCAAAAGTTTCCACCCATGAAAAAACACAAAATGTCCCTTAGAATGTAATGAAACGTCGAGATCTTCTGCCACCCTGATTTTTTTTCAAAGATAGTCTTTATGGAACTTGGAAAATTCTGGATTTGAGTTGATACTGGGGTTTGAAAAGGCTGCTTTTAATTTATTTTCTATGCCAAATGTCTTAGAAATGCATGAAACAAACCTTGCATCTTTTCGTAAAAAATTGTTCCCGGCTATTTTTAATTTTTAAACAGATATTTTCAAATAAAAATCAAAAAAAAAATTTTTTTTCGAATAGACGGGTTTACTTACAACATTACACCAGATCTTGACATTATTTTTCGATTACGCTCATATGTTGCATTGGGATGTTTTTTTGGGGAAACCAAAACTTTTGAGGTGATCTGGTTCGAAATTTCAGCAAGATAAAATATTGGCTCTAGCGTATATCAAGAATACTGAGAAGACAATTTTAGGAACTGATTGGTGGATTGTTGATTATGATTTGAATTTTCGTTATATTCCAGACTGCACCACTCATCTTTTTGCACAAGCAAATGAAACAAAGATGCTTTTATGATCTATTGCTGATTAAGTTTTTCACATATTGCGGAACTCCTCCCGGCATCGAGTAAGCTTCAAATTTCATGATGCGGCATGGGGTTATTTTCTCGATGATAATTGATCTAGCTTACTCCACGATCTTACCGGTGGCCTGCTTTACTGCCCATAACCACATTTCCGTTCCCCTTGTTCCTATGAAACTGAAAAAACGAGCGGAGTTGTTTATTCTGCTCTACTAAAGGCGACAGAAGACTACGCTACGGTCCTGTGACCGTAGCGTAGTCTTCTGTCGCCTTTGGTGGAGTCTCAGTTATGCGTCTTTTTACTGTTTGCTTTGGCTTTTATCAGTTCGACATTCAAACAGTAATTTTATGTGTACCTGGTAATAATACTCCTATCCTGACTTATTTTATGACTTAACCTCACTTATTTTATAAAGCAGATCAAGATTTTAGCGCCCTTGGCGGGGGCCAACCTGGCCAACCGCACGCTACGGCTCTGACTAATACTTAAAGGACAAGTTAAGTATAAAGGTATTACCTGTAGATCTCGAAAGATTCCTGTTTCCGTTTTTCCACCGGATTCGTTTGTCAACAAAATTTAAAATGACGTGCCCCACGGTTGAAGTGATATCACCATGCAAATAGAAAGCAACACTGTTTTATAGTCATAAGAATTCGTTTTATTTTTTGACTCCATTGTTTTGGAAACTTTTAAAAAAATTAGTTGACTTAAAGTTCTTCTTTCATCTATTGAGATTGATTTATAAATGTTTATTCTCTGATAATACTCTACAATTTTCACTTGATTTAGTTATTCAGTTTGCCTCCTAACATTCGTGACGCACGCTAGAAAAATTAGAACCTTCTGCTGCGTCTGTTTAGGACTAGCCAGACAAAAAAACGGTATTTGGATAAGTGTTCGTGTGTATTTGTGGATTGTACGAAAGTAGTTGTTTGGTGTGACGGGTGATTATAACTTGTCTAAATATTCGAATCGATTAACTTTCTGGTGAGCGCTATGAGTGTGTGTGTGATGTATTTGATTTGTTACAAAAAGTTTAACTATATTTCACTTTATTTTACAAAAAGTCGGTCGTGAAATGGTTCCTTCCTTACTATCGCTGCGTCAATCATTGATTCGTGACACAAAGCAAATGGTTGATCAATTCTTGTATCTTATTTTGTTTCTTGTTTGTTTTTTTGTCATTTCTAAGGCCTTTTATAGTTTCTTTGTTTCCTTCAAGTTTACGTGATTTATTAAACTTTTTAACTTACTACTTACTAAACACACTACTATAGAATACTATTTAGTTGGAAAACTACTTGCGCTAGGTCAAGCGTTTGTGTTTGTTCTATTCCATAAAGTAGCTTAACTATTTGTCGTCTGTAGTGCTTCTGTACCGACAGTGTGTGATAAATGCACCCATCAGTCCGGGGATGTTTCGGACTGAATCGTCCCTTTTTTCATTCTTTTCACAATTTAGTTGTTTAATTTCATAGTAAAGCGTTCACAGTATACCAAAGCGTTTGTTTTGTTTTTCACTTCAAGTTGAAAACGACTGACATGAAAATAATTCAACAAAAGAGGCATATTAATTTTTTTCACTAAATTTTCTTTTAACAAAATTTCGATTCATTTCGTTCTAACAGTTGGTTTTTCTTAATGTGAAACTGTACAATATTTACAAACTTTCGTTGAGGTTTATAACAACTTTTTAGACTCTTTTCCGTGAGGTTCATTGAAAAGGGGGGGGGGGGGGCAAAGGGAAGAGTTTGGGTTTTCTATTTTCTGATAGATAGATCAAGGTTGAAGATAAAACTTCTATCAAATAATTTAGTAAATATTCAACAAACAACGATTTCGGGACTTCCTCTCAGTCAAAACTGATTTAGATGGTGGCAAGAGACTAGCGTGAATTTGTGAGCAAATTGTCTGAGAAACAACTTGCGCTATAGAAGGTATAAAAATATTTTCAACAATCTGGGATAACAAATGTTTGCTCTCTACGATTTATAATCAATTAAACTACTCGATATCACGTTTGTTTTGTGAGTTTCTTTGGAATTTGTAATGGTGTGCGGTTGACGTGGTAGCAGTCCGCCTCATGATGGCATGACGAGTTTGTTTTTGTTTGGAAATATATACTATATATGTAATGCCTACTTTGATTTCTAGTTTATTAAATCTTATCCGTCAACAAAAAAAGCTATTTTGGACCACTTGGTAGATTTTACCCCCTGTTATTTGATGCACTTGCGGGTTTGATGAAATACAAATTGATCTACAATTCAGAAGGGTTCACTTCAGAAGCCTAGTGTTTCTGGTTATGAGTAATATTTACATATTTACATGAGGTTAGTTTGTTGCTATGGTGAAGCTGGTTGAATCGAGTTTATTGTTGTAGATCTGTGCGTCGCTGCCGAATTTGGGTGTTGAGTCGAATCATTAAACATGAAGCAGCATTGGTCTATTTAAAAACGTTTTATAAGATGCCGTACAATGAAATTCAGGCGAATTAGCGACAAAAATATAAAAAAATAATGGTTCAATTTTCAATATTTTGGGTTTCTGAATTCATTTTGGAAACTCATGAATTTGCCGATAATCATCTTCATGTTAATTTTAAAATAGTAATGACTGATAAGTGTAATCCGTCAGGGTAACAATTTAGCACTAGGTGAAAATATACCTATTTTTGTGTATACACGCCGTAGAGTGTATTTGTTTACGCAATATTATGCTCACCATTGTTGTTTTTTTTCATTTTAGCGTTTGAACGGTTTTATGCATGTAGATAGGTGTAGTAAATGTTGTTGCATAATTGTGTATACGTAACATAGTGTTTAGATTACCGTTCTCCTCTTGCTGTGAAAAGGGTGCTGATTATGCTGCGCATCGGCAATGACAGCTATGCGGCAATGCGGTTGTTGCTGGTTTTTGGACGAATTGGAAGGCGGCCATCGAGTTTAGTGAGTAACGGACCACGGTAGTAAAAATACACCCAGAACAAACAATCCTTTTTTCGGGACATTTTTCCGTCACAGTAACCGGGTGTGAAGTGCACGTTATCCAGTCGAAAGTGTCGGCCCATGGTCTGGTTACAAGTGTGGTGCGGGATCACCATATTGGAATGCTAATCGCGAAGCATCGTCCGTTCACACTGTGGAGGGTTAGTCAAACGAGCCAAGTTCTCTTCCACAGTTAATTGTCAAGGAGAACGAAGCAGGGCGGACAAACGTTCCCCTGGGAAGTTCACTGCGATGACTTCCAGGATCGTTTACGGCGGGGTTGGAGCGGTTCCAACAAAGGAACCAAGATCAGGAATCAGTAGCGACTGACTCAAATGCACGTTCCCCATGTTGATCGGAGATTTGTGCCTTGCCATGATTTGTATTTTCATCATTTCCCTGACGGGAAGGATTGAGGAACTGGTAAGGTTAGAGATAAGGAAAATAACGACACAGAGAACATAAACAATACGGAAGTACTCTTCACTCCCAAGGGAATAAAGACATTTCTCGATGAGCGGATAAATCAACATCGCCGAGGGGGTATTGAGATAACAGGACGACAACACCCCCGAGAAGATACTATCATTCCAATTCGTAATAAATCGGTCGATTTAGGTTCATAAACTTCCACCGTGACTTTTTGGAAGTCATATTTCAGTTTATAACCCTTTTTCGCTAGAAATCCAAGAGAACGGTTGTCGATACTGCAAAAACACTGCTGTATTTTCTCCACAAGCGACTTGGTTCTCAGAACTTCCCAGCAAACTGCCCACGAACCAGGATTAAGGGACTCTAGCCTCATCAGAACATCAGACGTGGGATTCCACGGAATGTAAAGGAATACCTTATTCTAGTGAAGGCTATATGGTTCGATAATAAAACGGAAGTCTCTTACTCTCCCCCTTATCTCCTCCAATTTCTGTTTCGGCCAGGTACAGCTTTATTCGTTATCCGGAGAGAACCAAACAATATCATACTTTAAGCTAAATCCACTGAAACTAGGATGAACGAGCTAGGTGGGATTGAAAGGAGACACCCGTGAAGATCTTTTAACAGATCATCCTTTAGCGCAATCGAAAAGTAACCTTTCTCCAAACTTGCTTGCACTCGATAAGTATTGAGACTCAAAGACTCTATACCATGAACCGAAGCATTCTTCAAAAGAGCACCTATGCGATTGTGCTTTTAATGTAGAATACATTTAAGGTTTCAATATAGGGGTCCCGTTTCAAAATATCAGCTGCGGCGCCGCGTCAGATTTTGAACGTTAATAACTTTTATCATACTTAACAGAATGATTTCATTTTTAGGCCAATTTGTTGCAAATATGTTCCTCTATGCTGTATTAAAATTTGAAGTATGTATAACATGTACTAATAACAAAAAAATGTGTTTTGAAAAATCTTTCCAAAACGACTCGGAAAAGTGAAAATTTTCAGCCCATCCCGCACAGAGCCGTCGTTATGGTAGACCAACCGAACAATAAAATAATGAAAACTTTATATATAGGTCCACTACATGTTTGTTCGTATGGTTATTCGCATTGGGTTGCTTGACGAGAGCACTTGGTGGGGGAAAGACTGCATATTCCTTTGGTTAGGCCATTAGAAGCCGGACGGAAAGGAAAGGCTCATGCACGGCACGAGAACGAGCGAGAAAGCGATAGTAGTGCATATTAGCGCGATTATATAAATATCTGTCGGTCGGTTTTTCTCATCATTCGTATTCGTTCAAGCACTAGCAAGCAGCCAGTCCACCGAAGAAAAGCAGTCGGCGATGACGACGGCGGAAAAAGTGCCCCAGCTACTGGTGACTCATCGCAACCCGATCAGGAACTGTCGCCCTGCAAGAATTTCGCCCCAACTAAAGGGCAACAGAGTAGGCTATCGTTCCAGCGTCTGGGTCGTGAGATTGTGCAGGACTGCAAAGTCGAGCTACGCTTACAAAGCTCAGTCGTAATGATGCCCCGAGAAGCCAACGATGCCTACTTGGTCGGTTTGTTCGAGAATGCAAAATAGTGCTTTCTAGCTCACCGTGTCCGCGGGGAGTGCGTCTGAATTATGCTCCCGCAATAAAACAATAAACGGTTCTTTACAGGACCAATTAATTGTGTTCTAATAAGAGTTAAACTGAAATTTACATTTTATGGTGTATAACAAATAATTTTCAGAAAGCTATATAAGAAATACGATGTGTGGAAAGAAAGAAAGAGAATTTAAATTATCCTCTCTCGCTCGTTTTCGTGCACTGCTTTTCCATTCCTTTCTGCTGCTAATACTATCATAACAAACGAATGTGGGTGTTCCCCCACCATCCCATGGCCAGTATCACCGCTAACAAATAAGACAAAAGAATTTAAATTTGTGAAAATCTTTTCCTTCCTTCTTTTCAAATCTGCAACATTCTTTGAAAATATTGTTGGAATGTTGTTATTGAAAAACTGAACATACAAGTTTGCTAGCACTGGCCACTAGATTGAAGGCGATGGAAAGACAGAATATTCGTTTTGGTTATGCTAGTATTGGTAGCCGAACGATAAGGAAAGGCACAGGAATGGCACGAAAACGAGCGAGAGAGTGATAGTAGTGCTTTCTCGTGTTTTCATATATGAATATTGGTCGGTCGGTTTTTCTCATCATTCGTATTCGTTCAAGCACTAGCAAGCAGCCAGTCCACCGGAGGAAAGCAGTTGGCGATGATGACGGTCCGCAAAAGTGCCCCAGCTACTGGTGGCCCATCGCAACCAACTACCGATCAGGAACTGTCGCCATGCTAGTATTTCGCCCCAACTAAAGGGCAACGGAGCAACTAATCCGCTGGCTAACATTCCAGCGTCTGGTTCGTAAGGTTGTGTATTACTTCAAAGTCGAGCTACGCTTACAAAACTCAGCCGTAATGAAGCCACTGATGCCTACTTGGTCGGTTTGTGGGAGTGGGCGTAAATTACAATAAAAGCAACGGTTCTTTTCAGGACCAATCAATTGTGTTCTAGTGAGAGTTAAACTGAAACTTTCATTTTAAGGTGTGTAACAAATTTTCAACAATCAACATAATACGTTGTGTGGAAAGAAGCTGCTTGCACACGGAACAAAAAATTAAATTATCCTCTCGCTCGTTTCGTGCACTGTTTTTCCATTCCTTTCTACTGTTATTATCAGTATTACCAAAACGAATGTGTTGTTGCATGTGTTTAAGAGAAACGTTGAAGTCGCATGCTTCTATTCAAGCTTTTTGGCAGCCCCCGTGAACTAACTGCATTAAATGATTTTTTGTGCAGCTCCGTGCTAGTAGCAAACAAAATGGCCCTACCAGTGTCTGATTCGTGAGATTGTGCAGGATTTCAAAGTCGAGCTAAGCTTATAAAGTTCAGCCGTAATGGTACCCGAAGAAGCCAGTCTTGTCGTTTTGTTCGAGGCTACAAAACAGTTCGCCAGGCACGTAACTATCATGCCAAAAATATCCAACGATCCAGCGCATCACCATCAACACCAACGCCGATACCAAAGGTTCTTTTCAGAACCACCATTATTACCATAGAGAATTATTTGAAAATTTCCCATTCAAACGTGATTCTGTTGAATATTATTAGATTAAAATTAATGTCTCGAATTGAAATCACGACGCTCCGGTTATGTGACAGACATTACCCACCCATCTTTTTTTATTGTGACCACGACTAACGGTTTAATATAGACACCCCATTTCAATATTTCTGAAGGAACAGAAGGTCGAGTTTGGAAAGTTTGTAACTTTCATTGTACTTAACCAAATTACACAATGTTCGCACCAATAATTCAGATATATGACCAGGAATCTTCTATTAGATTTGTAAGTATGTATAATTTACATGAATAAAGAAAAATTGATTTTCAGGAATCAATTATTATCTGTTCTTCCATTGGCCAGTACTACGCGACTTCCTCATGCTAACAATTAATTTCATCGTTAGCCATCTCCCTCACCAAGGCCAACAACGCCAACAAAACCGGTCCTTATCAGGACCACCATCATTTTTGTAAAGAATAATTTGAAATATTCCTCGCCCAAATCACCTTTTGTCCGAAAATCCTAATGAGTATCAACATATTTGAAGAACGTGTTCCTTATGTATTCTACATCTCTCCGGTTATGTCGCAGACATTACCCACCCATCTTTTTTCTTTGATTTTTATCATAATTTTACCCATACTTGAGGGTTTAGAAGGAGCACGCTTCTCGCAACTCTCAGCATTCACATTTGATGTGGGAAGTGACTTAATTTTTGATTCGCCGAAAATTCGAATAGAAACGGAAATGATCTGCACGTATCAATGGTTTGGTCAAAGTTAGTGGGAATTTACATTCCACACAATATAATCCAATTTTGTACTTCCACTGATTCAAAATTTAATTATTACATAGTAGAATCGACGATGTACTTATGATCAGTTAACGACGGTTCGAGCTCGTTGGGTACGAGCCAGTTTGGCAACTAATGCGTAATACCGTCAGAGCAGAGAGTTACATCTAACACTTCTTCTATGCCAGATCATACAAAAGATGGGCAATTTCCTACATTAGGTATATGCAGATTTGTGCTACTTAAGTATTTCATCAATTCGGTGCCTCTCAAAATGACGTCTGATCTATACAAATTATGTGGTGGGCATTTGCATCACTGCCGGTTATGAGAGGAAGCCCATTTCTGTCATAGGATGATACAACTCTTTTGAAATCATCAGAAGGTGATGGATTCATTATGCGGAAAATATGCCAAACAATAAATGTATTTCCTGTTAATGTTATCAACAGTCATATTGACCGTGACAGCACGAATATCACGAGTTGTGAGGTTGGATATAAGACGCGTGTCAGTGGCACTATTCACAAGCATACATACATGAGACATTTCACGTGGATTTGTCATGCCGTTTTTGTTAAAAATTACAAACACGGAGTTAATTAGCTTTCCAATATAGAAGTTTGTTTTATGGAAATATGTTTTTGAACCAAAGCTATGGAAGCTTTTCCTTCCTGCACAAGGTGGGATAGATTCATAGTTGCTGTACGTTTATGCTCAAGTTTGTGCTACTCTAACCATACTAGCTCACATCACTACATATTTCATCATCACCACTTATTGTACAGCAACTAGAAGATACCAAACACGTTGGCTTATAATCACCTAAAGAGAACCCCGAGATGGGTATTAGGGACATGACCGTCATTTGAATTCCACAATTTGCGAAGAAACAAACGTCCGCTGTATTTAACACAACAAGGGTAAGACCCACGACACTCCATTCGAAACTGGCATATTTTAGTCATGACAGCCATTCAGTCTTCCGCATGGAGAAATACCTCGACTAGAGGACTTCTGTTTTCAGTTGCCTCTTACGACATGAGAGGAGGAACCCAATGCAACAATTCTTGGAAGAGATACTTCAACCTGCCGGATGCCACACGGCCTCTGGGATGGTTTTATCTGGAGAACAGTGACGGATCCAGGGGGAGAGTCCTAGGGGTCCGGACCCCTCCCCCACAAAAATATTAATCTTGTTGAAAAATTTTAAATTATTTTCCCGAAACTGATTTTAATTATAAGTTTTAAGTATTGCACAAGGTTAATTTCAAAATCGAAATTTTTCGAACCCCCCCTCCTTGCTCACCGACTTTTTTGTTCTGTCCGCCCTTGCCGGAGAAAGATAATAGAGAAAATTGAGAAAATCCTTAAAAAAACACTAAATTAGATTTTAAATCATCTGATTCAAGCTCATTCGTGATTGGTTCCCGCTAATTACATGCACCGGTTTATAGTTTTTGTTCAAAACTCCACCTCTCTGACGACGGAAGTAGACTGATTTCATTCGATGGCCAGCCCATTTGGCTTCGAACGTAAATTAAAAAATGCAAAACCGAAGGTAGTATGCGAGTGGGGCATCATTCGTGTGTTACTTTCGCACTGACTACACCACACATCGTCGCTGTTGTGCTACCTTATGACAAACGCCATTTTGGGGTAAACTGAGTTAGATGTGCCACATCACTTGTCTAAACAATCTCTATAAAGTGGCATTTTCAGAATTTTGACATTTTGCTTGGTTACTTAGATATAGCAAGAAACGTGCTGAGAAATTTTTAATTTTTGCTTCAAATGACTGTATCTGGAGATAGGCTCAAATTATCTTGATGTTCAAGATGTTTTATGTGTAAAACTATCTGAGAATCACAATGGCATTTTCAGAACAAAAACATACGAATTGTTGGAAAAATGCAGTTTAGGTTTTTAACTGTAACCAAAATTAACTATTTTTTCTAGATTCCCTGACTCATTTCCTTCAAAATGCATCCCACCGATTGTTTATAGACCAAATGAAGCTAAAGATATGAATAAAAGTTTAAAATTGAGGATTTTTTTCTATGAAAAATTTTCCATTCACGATTATGACACGTCATATAAATTTTGTCATCAATACACATTTATGACACTTGTGAGTGTGACTTTTGTTTACATTTACAGTAAAAACTCGCAACATAGCAAGTTTCAAGACATTCAATCTCAAACTTTAAAAATCGTTTTTCTCAAAATGTGCTAAATGGCGCTTGTCATAAGATATCACAACAGCGACGACATACGCTCGATATGTGTGGATGCGGAAGAGAAAACCAAAATCACGCTCGTTTCGTGCCGGACTCCAATTTCCTGTCGATCGAATCCATCGTCTGCTGAGAAAGAGCTACTACGCCGGATCATCTGTTTAGTATGCGGCCGTAATTGTACATCTCTCCTCCGAAATATTGCAGCTAGCAGGAAGCGCAGGCCGTGGAAATAAAGCGACCAGGATTCGTCCCCGTCAGCTGCAAATTGTTCATCGGCGTGACCATTGCCGAGGATGGTGTGTTGTCTAACATTCCTACCATCCTGCTGTCAAAGCAGACCGAAAAGTATTAAGTTTTTCTTTGTTGGTAGGTGAAACGATGCCGAGAAATAAACAGATCCTGCCATTTTCAGGGAGACCATTGTATTCTTCACGCGCAAAGATGGTTTTAAACAATATTCTTCTTAAGGAAGAAAACATAGTTTTTATACTCAATTTTTTCTCCACTAAGGAGAAATATATCATAGTACGACGTACTGGTTATTTATCACTAGGCTGGTAAAAAAAAATTTAATGAGTCGCTCATAATTTAGGAACATTCTTTGTTGTTGCACCGAGCCTACTGGTTAAAAACTCGTTTTTCAAGGACTCACAAAAAATTGTTGGTTTTAGTTGAACAGAGTATTCAGATGAATTTAAGTATTTGCAAAGTCCAATTTCAAACAGAAATCATTATATTTTCAGAATCCGTTGGTTCTTGGGCGCCAATGATAGGTTATTAATATGGAAGTATAGAATTAATTAACCCTTTCATGCCCATTTTTTTCTAGTACACCTAGGGTTTCAAAACTATTTATCCTTGAAAACGGTGGGATCAAGAAACACAAAAAACCTTTTTTCATAAAGATAGGTGCTTCCCTCGCAGTGCTAGAAGATGCTCAATTTGTACATTCCAATGCTTCATACAATTCTCCTAGAATATTTACAATAGCCCAGTTGGGTGGAAAACGTAGCCAAAGACAGTCTAAATTGATAAGTTTTATCAGTTTTCAATAATATTGAAACATAACGAAGATATATGAAAAATTCATTTTCTGACGTCAACGTTAACTGTCCCTGGCAGCACTGCTCCATCGGAATCCAATCAGAATAATTGTAATAACTTCAGTTCTAGAGCTGATCCTTGGAACTGTTAATACTCAAATGAAAGGCAATAGTCACTTTTATTAGCGTTACTTGTTTTTGTGAGCAAATCTTGCCTCATTCAAAAGTTATAGCTGTTTAAAAACGTTGTTGTCCACAAACAACATGGGCATGAATGGGTTAAAATAGTAAACAGATTTTATTCATTTATTCAGACTCGAATACTTCTTTATAATATCTATTTCCATTCTAGCGGATGGCTATTGTAATCTAGAATTACTTTCTTTCCCGATCAGATTCTGCAAGGTAAAATACAATTGGTTTATAGTCAAACTTTCGATTAGAATGAACTTAATCAGGCAATTCGAGTCATTGTAACAAATGACGGATTTTATTGCAACTTTTGGAAATTATGTTATACCTTCAACAATATTAATGAAATATGATTGAAAGAGAGAAACGATTTTGAGTTTTAGGTACATGTTTCATAATTTTTGAGGAAGATTCCATTCATCAGAATATAAAAATGTAGGGTTTCGCTTGCACTCAAATCGCATTTTATTTTCAAAAGAAACACATTTCACAAAGTCTTAGGAAAAGGTATCAAAAACAAGTTACATTTGTGAACACGGTTCACAACAGCAAACGAACAAGAAAGCATCGCGCTGTACTATACATTCAGTAAATGCTCCTAGTCTGGGACGGGACCTGCGGAAAGAAAAAAAAACGCGTGTCAAATTGATCCAGCACGCAAATGTCAGATTGAACCGGCTGTCCTCAGAGTGATTAATATGGGGAGTATTCTATTTGAAATGAAGTAAATGCTAACTTTTTTTTTACAAATATTTCAATAAATTAATCATTAGATCAATAATGATAGTGGAGATGATAGTGCTTTCATTAATTTCGAGATCGTCAATTCTTGTGAACTTCTCCCACTGTTCTCACAAATCGGGATTCACCGAAAAATGGTGAAAAGTCATCACCGGATTTTTCGCTTTACTACGACTGCAATTTTTGACCTTGCACTTCATGATAATGGATTCACAAAAAAAAATTGAAAGTTCAATTCTTGTTTGTTCTTTAAAAAAGTCATGTCATTTCTTGAACTACACCAAGTATTAGTGTGTGTGAATCGAAGAAGTAAGATATAACAAACACAAAGAAAGAATAAGAAAACACGAATCCGCAGGTCCCGTCCCAGCTCCTAGTAATTTAATTCTTTTTGAATATTTCATGCATAATATAAGATAATAGCGAAGACCGTGTCAACATAACTGGAAACTCAGTTCAGAATCTGAAGACAATAACAGCAACACCTTTTTCGGGAAAAGGTTGTAATTTATATATCTACTTTTATCTACTTTTTTATTGACAAAACATTTATTTCTCATGGACTATAGCGATTTGTGCTCAGCGTGTAGCTATTCCGGGATTTCTTCTCAATGAGAAATATGACAGTATGCTTTGACATCTTTTTCCTAGGTTATGTGAAATGTGTTCCTTTTAAAGTCAATGTGTGATTGGAGTATAAAAACATTCTTGTAGGTTGTATCTAATCGAGTTTGTTGAAATATAAATGTTAAAATTTAAGCCAAATATATCTTATAGGATGTTGATGGAAAAGGAGGTTGGTTCAAGATTATATCAGCCATCCTCCAGAACGAGGGAAGAAATGAAAAAGAATGAACGAATATAGTTTTGACAGAAAAAACTGTTCCTTTTTACTACATTACCCAGCATCTTTGAAAAAGGGCCCAATTTAATACAAATTTTGTCTGCTCTTCTATATATCTCCTTGGTCATAAGATGTCATTTGTGTGTAAGAACCGGTGAAATCTGGAACTATGTTTTTTCTGCTTTCAGGTGGGACTTTGTCATCACTCAGATTCCTCTGAATACACTGTTCAATTAAAGTAAACCATTTTTCACAAATGAAAATATTTTTTTAAATTGCATTATTAATCAATAGTCCCGTGTAAATTTAAAACTTTGGCAAAATTTTGATAACTTTCCCGAACGATTTTAGACCGATTTATTCTCTACATAGTTGTAGACGATGGAATTGCCCATCCGATTTTCACTTTATTAGTAATATTTGAATGTCTATAGCAATAACTAGTGGCAAAATTGTGAAACAGTTTCATCGCAAATCCTACGTTTTCAAACAAAAAGTCTTTAAAATAAAAAGTTGTTCTGAAGCCCCCGACAGAATATTTTACTTTTGATTGTAAATGAAAGGGCAAAGTCCCTGCGCTTTTGCTCAGTAAGGGGAATGCGCGCGTTGTGTCAGGTTGGTCGAGGCACAATTCGATTGTGAGTCAGTGAATGCATGACGCACAAAAGAGCCTGAGCCGATTGCAATTACTGTCAGGGATCAATCGAAGACTTAGAAATGGAAACATGAACGTCATTAAAATCGGTTCAGTTTACATAGTTACAATTCGCCAACCGCTTTTGGGTCACTAAACTATAATATAATATATTTAAACGCAGTGTTTTTATCACAAAATATGACTAACCATGTTCCTGTTTCATGTCCGTTGAACCATTCTGAGTGACCAACATAAATTTATTTATTCGTAACACTCACCTTTTTTCTTTCTGTATCGTTTTAGTTATTTTTTTTTCTTCTCTGGAGAAGCGGAAAAGATTTACTAAAGCTTAATGATGTGCAAAAACTCATGCATAGGATTATCGAGAGTGAACAAAAAGATGATAGCTCTCAGTATATCGCTGATCGAGAATCTACAACCATATGTACACATAATACTGGCACCTCAAGCAACATTCGATTCCTCGATTCCGTAATGCTGAGAAATAAGCTTTAAAAATATCTAATATTTACTGCTTGTTAATGTCGCACAATTTAACGCACCCACCGGAAGGCTAAGTAAGAAAGATCTGCTGATATCTCTTTTATCCTGGGAGATTCGGAAACATTTAATGAAACTAAGAAACACATACATATATGCACACATGAATATAAGCAAAAACAAAGGAAAAGAAATATACGGAGACTCCTGAATGCACTGAAACAAACAAAAAAAGGGTAGAGTACAAAGGATAAGAAAAAATAACCCATGAAATCGTGGACACAATGAGATTACTAACAAAAAAGGACTAAGAAAGAAGAAAGAACGAAGGGAAAGTACCAACTGACCCATGACAGGCAGAGAACGCCGACATAACCGGGGATTATGGCAATATCAAATGTGCTAATCCATTCATACCTTACAGAGAAAGAAGGTGAAATCTAAAATAGCATCCATACTCTCAAAAGAACAAGAAATGATGATAAAAAATAGGCGGTAAATATTAGCGTAAACGTAAATTAAGGAAACGGAAAGGTAAGAATGAAAGAACCAATGATAATACTAATGATACCAAATAATACCAAATGACAATCTTTATATTGAAAAACGCTTTTAATCCACCTAACAGTGTGATGAGACATTTCTTATAACTGTTATCACTCTCTTCGGATATTATATCGTTTGAGAACATTTAGAACTTGATGCTTCGCGATGTTTTTGATAACACATACTACATGGGAAAGTGGCAGGACTCAGAGAATCGCTCAAATCAGCATAGGACAACATCAGTGCTAGAAATCTCAAATCAAATCAATGGGAAGCGAAAAAATGGCCCATAAAATAGACATAGCTGCGAATTATTGTTAATGCTCTGTTAATAAAATATCTAAATTGTGGTGGGAAAACTGAATTTTCCTAAAGGGGTTATATATTGTACTGAGCCAAAAAAATCGCATTTTTTTTGAATCGATTTGAAGTTTATACTTTACCCTTTGGCGATTGTTTACTTTTTCGGTCCCACCTATCAGCATTGAAGTATCGTTCTTACGTTTTTTACAATAACTACAGTTCTACACCACCGATTTCGTTCGGGGTTTTTTTCAATAGCGATCATTGTTACTACTTACAGCTGATATCAGCTTGATAATCCTAAAAAATACGAAAATGACAGTTTCGCTTCTAAACTGCTAGCAAAAAAAGTATCGCCCTGTTTGTTTGCATGGAGCGTGGAGGGCGAAACTTTAAATAAACAAACAAAAATACAGTTTCGCCCGTTGTATTTTTTGCTGTAGTTTAAGAAAGCAATATCGTAGAATCAAAATTTTTAGGTTAATTGGTTGCGTTTCAAAGCCCTCATTCGCATGTATGAAAAAAGCCTTATGTTTACATTTGTAAGTATCGCCATTTTCACAAAAAAGGGTTGAAATGAAATCGCAGCTCCGGATTTCACGCTATCTCTGAAGTGCATGCGTGCATAGTTCCAAATTTTACTTCGACATCGACTTTTTCTAAAGGTGACTTCCCAGTAGTATCCTTGATTTGAATTATTATCGCTAATCCTAATGCCAAAGAACAAATAAAAACCTCTCGAAAACGAACCGTTTGGGAAAATCATGATCATTACTGGAATTTTCATTTTCACGAAACTTTTCGATAACCTTCCGTCACTTGCGTTAATGCACTGTGTGCACAGTGTACTGAAAATCTAGCGAAATCGTCTTAGGGCACCAGCGGGTCTAATTCAGAGCTATCTGCGCGGCGAGTAAAGTAAAGAATACTAAAAATTAATTTCTATTCCATAATTTCCAGTTCAGCAATTCGAGAGATCGTGCTCACCGCAAGCCATGAAAAATAGACTACGTTGTGAAGCGATGGTCACTATTTATTAAAAAATCACGGTTAAATAAAAAAAATTATACTATTAAAAAATTTCAAATAGTTTATAATTTTCACAAACTTATTAAGAAAAATTGTTTAATAATCTTTCGTAATATTGTGGACAAAAAAAGCTGAAAATTTCAGTATTTTCTCTATCTGCAACATATTAACCCTTAAGTATACCAATTAATTGGTATACGAATTGGAATAGGTTCGCCAAATTTTGGAAGAAGTCTATAAAAAACCCCTTGAAAATTACCTAAAAATTGTTGTAGTTCGATACAATAAAAATCCCCAAAAATGAAATGTACCTATTAATGTGAAACACAGTGAATAATACATATAATAAAGACCCATTTTTATCAGTCTCATGGTGTATTTTAGGCTGACAAAATGGGGACATTGACTAAATCGGGCAATTTTTTTTTCTTTATAATAAACTGAAGCTGTTAAAATATTCTTCCCGTCCCTTGATGTAGTCTGATAACTATTTCTGATTATGATGAACTTTTTATTTTTGCATATTTCCATCTTCATGATAAGGAAAACATGCTCAAGAAAGGATTTACTCGAATTCAGTCTTGTTCGTCTGCTAGAGCCCATCAAACATATGTTCATATTTTGCTGATAAAATCGGGGTTTCAATGTGTTATAATAGATATTCAGCATTCGAAGAAGTTTCTTTTGAACGAGTGTAGAACGACTTTGTTTCTACTTACTTAAAATCAGCGGCGTAGCCAGAAATTCGGTTTGGTGAAAATCGATCATACTGTCCAAACGGCATAATTCCGAAACCGTAATTTTTTGAAGTTTTTAAATTATGCAGAATTAATTTTTCAGAAAATAGTAACAGAGTTCGTGTCTTTAGCGAATTTGTTGAGACTTTATTGTAGTCATGAATATTAACCTGAGAAAAATCACCATAAATACTTCTTGTACGATATACCGTCAAAATTATTTTATCAAATGATGCGCTGTTTAACGTTTGTAAAACTCATCGAAGATACTAAACCTCCGAAGTTGGCGGTTTCAAAATGATTCTATCTTGACCTTAAATTACTGATTTTAAACATTTGACCTATACATATAATTGGTCATACAACAAATATCAAATGCTCATCAAAATCTATCAGAACCTGCTAGAATCGAATGGAAATCGTTATTTTTCATAAATTTCTCTCTACATTCGGAAAGTGTTATCCTCGTTATTAATCATATTACGTTTTCGTCTCAACTCGACGCATTCCCAAAAAAAACCTGTCTTAATCCACCTAGTGGTGCAATTGTGCTTGTCTCATTTGTCCAGACTACGATTCCATGGCTGGTTATGTTCAATACAATGGTGGAAATGAATATTACATGTTCAGTACGATTTGCACATACATACAATGGATACTGATACTGAAACGTCGCTTGAAACCAGGGGCGGATCATGGAGAAAGGTCCGGGAGCTCCAGATCCTGCCGAAAATTTTCAACTTGTTAAGAAATTTTAAACTAGTTTTAATTTTAAAGTAGCTACCCCTCACTGCATACTCCCTCCGGACCGGTATGATTGACGATTTTTAGAGTGATTGCATAACCTTTCTATATGAGAAAGACAAAAATGTACCAAAGTCCAAAAAAAGTCAAAATACAAATTTGATTTTGAAAATTTTTCATTTCAGTTTATATGGGAATTTGCTGTGTGGTTGCACTCTTCAACTCGTAACTCCGGAACCGGAAGTCCACTCAATAAAAAATTCAATAGCAGCCGATGGGAAGATTGTACCTTTCATTTGAACTTTGTGCAAATCGGTCCAGCCATCTCTGAGAAACAGAGGTCACATTTTTTCCACATACACACATACATACACACACAGACATTTTCCGATCTCGACGAACTCAGTCGATTGGCATATGACACTCGGCCCTCCGGGTCGGGATTAGATTGACGAATTTTAGAGTGAATGAGAAAGGCAAAAACATTTTGGGCAAATGTTGAAAGTTATGCATTTTTTTGGTGAGCAGTTTTATGTTTCATAGACATTGAATCAATTTTAACTTCTCTTCCTATTAAATAAAGACCCTTATTACAGTACATCTCTACAAAAACGAGATCAATTTGAAAATAAATCTGAGGACTATGATTGATTACAGAACTCTGTAATTTTCTACTGGAATGTTTTCAGGCAGGAATTTGATATTGATGCTATTAGACAACTGTGAAATGAAGACCAATAGATCAGGTACATATCAGGACCCCATTCCGACAATTTATCAAAAGTCCTCATGATGTTTACAACAACAGGTTATCAATCTACGGATCAGATAATTGTTATTGTAATATTGAATTAAATCAGTCTGCATCAATAAATTTTCAACTTCAATCCAATATTTTTTTTGGGTGTGGTGGGGGGGGGGGTTGTATGGTGTTAAACCCCAAAACCTTCTCTGGGATACGCCGTTGCTTGGAGTTATTTATTTGGCTTTTCATTTTCCGATATGTTTCAGATCGATCCGATGGTTATTAGTTAGAAAAACTGCAGTCAGAAGGTTCGCACAAATGAACATTTTTGCACTGATAAGTTATCAAGTTCCTTCCAGACAACTTGGAAGTGTTCGGTGCGGTGATTATTTCTAGCGGTTGTAGATAGAAAAATGAAATACAAAATTCGATTTGTCGAAATAATGTTTGGCTTATTTCAATGGATTATTTCTATATTGAACAATAAATAGGCGACAAAGAGTAATCCACAAACAACAAGCCATAACTTTTAAAGTGTTCAAAATAGATATTTGAAGTCTTCAGTAAAGTTATTCGCAAAAGTAAGAGCTACAAATTTGTAGAAGGCATCATTTCGATATAATCACTTCCAAGAAAATTTGTGAAAATATCTCACTCATAGGGGGATTAATCAGCAAAAGCACAATACCAAAAGAAAGGGCATATTTCCTCCATTAAATTCTCCGAAGATACTATTAACCTAAAATAAGCCGTTTTGGCGTTAATAATAGATTACATGTTTTTGGTCATATTTCTGGCAATGGGAAATGATAAAAATCTTTCGTCCGCATTTAATGTTAAATATCTCTTTTGATAATAGTCCGATTTCAACAATCTATAGCTTGTTCGAAAGGTATTCGTTAAAGCTGTCTAAAAATATATAAATTGTTAATCTATATTGTCAATTTCGGCAGATAATTCAAAAAAACTACAAAAAACGCCATTTTTACGCATTCAAACATTCATATCTTGGAAACTAAACATCAGAATCAAAAACAAATTAATAGCGTTCATACTGTTTTTTTAGTTCTTTCATTTAAAATTGGTTTGGATAAGATCGGTTCAGCCATTGCTGAGAAACACGAATGAGAATTTGTCCGTTACATACACACACACACACAGACACACACACACACAGACATTGTCCCAAATCGTCGAGCTGAGTCGATTGGTATATAAGACTCGGCCCTCCGGGCCTCGGAAAAAATCTTGAAAGTTTGAGCGAATTCTATACATTTCTTTTATAAGAAATGTAAAAGGTGTTTAAATGGCGCCCATGCGCTAATTCGTCCTAGTTTAAAATTTGGGTTGAGAGGGGCACGCATTTTTGGCTTAGGGCAGAAATGCCTATCAGACCGGATTTACACCAAAAATGTACTATAAGGAAACTATAAGGATTGTAAATGAAAGGGCAAAGTCTATTGTATCACATACTGAAGTTTTAGAGATGCCGATTTTTTCGAATAAACTTATTCTACCAAGCACACAGTGGGAATCAATTGCAGTTTTATAGTACGCTACAAGTGCAAAGTAAGTTTTATTAGCGGTTATAAAACTGTCATAAAACCAAAATTGTTACTAGGGTTTAAATAGCGAAAAAATGTTTGTGTAACTCGGTTGCAACCACAAAATACCTATGAAAATGTTTACTAGGCCGTAGTGCGCACGTAGTATTGCAATCATTTTAAGACAAACAAGTCAATTGTAGAAAGTTTAATCGCTCTGTAACGATTCAAATTTGATGCTATGTGTAGAATGAATTTCCGCCCATCACCTATCGAGATACTATTAAGTATGAACAAAACACCCTGTATTTTTTAAGTTCCGGAGAACTCTTTAAATTTGATATTTCATTTTCAGTCACAAGCCATTCGACCATTCCACAATTCGTTGGAGTGAGATACATTATTATTGAATACCTAAGACACCGCCACACCTCTAATTTTGACTAACGACCTCATGTTCACACGACACCGCGCACAGATCCTATTCTATTTCAACGTTTCAACATTCGTACCGTACGCACGAATAAGTAAATTAGAGACATTTTTTAAAAATATAACAATAATGACTAGTATTCAAAATCGTCTGTAGATTCACGTAAATTATTCTACAGTTCCTTTTGAAGGAAATCTTTGAACACAACCTTCCGACGACGGTAAGTGCTTTGCTGAAAAAAAAGAACCCAACAACCGAGTTGCCCACGTTGATGAATTTCGGTCCGCATCCCCTCGAGCTTCCTCGGTAGGAACTTTGCACGCATCCGATACACCAACAATGACAATCGCCGTTGGGGTTTATTTATGCAGAAAATAGTCACAATATTTGGATGTGCTGCTGATTCAGTACGCGTCTTTTGCCTGCCTCCCGCAGGACATTATTGTTAATTATTACGACATGCTTGGTTTGCTCCAGCGGCAATATGTACAATGTCTCCTATTTTGTAATATTTGATACTGCTGGTTGTTCCTAATGGCGGCTTAGGATTAACGACTAGATATTTACAATTACAAAACAAACCAAATTGTTTTTGGTTCGGTGATTAACCTGATTATAGATAGGTAGTAACAAAAATATTGATACTTGTATAGGATCTCCTAAATGTTTTCTTCTACATAAACAAATTGGATAATCCATGTCCTAGTGTGTCTTCCAGCGTTTGTGTGTCAATTTGATCCCAACGATACTTTGTTCTTTATGTGATTTGTTGTGCTGCGTGGTTTGCTACTGTTGATAATAATTACATTCATTGAATGTCACCGTTTTAACCGTCTTGCGTCGATTCTTCATCCTTTCACTTTGGCTAGTGCTGCTGTGCTGTCTGAGGCTAGTTTATACGTAGGATCACGATTCCACCAAAACCATCATATTTGCTACTGCATTCTCCTACCGCTAATCAGTTCAAGCGTCGAAAAAAAAAATTACTACTGATAATGCTCCCGTATTAGTTCTAGTGGATACATGCATCCAGGCAGACACTTCTGTGCTAGTATCTGCCGCGGCTGCTACGGGTGTGAGGCTCCTTCTATATCCACTTGTTGTTTCGTACCGCCGAGCGGAGCCTGCGGCCCCACATTAAGTTATATCATACTATCGTTCCGTGGAGGTGCTGCGGCTGCTGACCGGACTCACTCTGCATGCTGGACAGATTCGAGGTGGATCCACCGACTAGACCACCACCGCCACCACTACTGCCAGAGCCGCCGCCGCCACCACCACCACCTCCTCCCCCTCCACCATTCGAGTTTCCATTGCCCGAGTCGTGGATGGTGCTGAGCCCGAGTGTTGAGCCACTCATTCCACTGGACGCTCCGAGGATCGAAGGGTTTATACCACCACCGCTACCGAATGGCACCGGGACACCGATGATGGGTAGCGGTTCCTCTGGGGGTGTGACCTGAAATGCATATAAGGGTTTTATTCGTTGGGCACAAGTTACTAGAATTAATTAGAATTTGTCGGTAATGAA
Source organism: Topomyia yanbarensis (assembly GCF_030247195.1). Classification (NCBI taxonomy): domain Eukaryota; kingdom Metazoa; phylum Arthropoda; class Insecta; order Diptera; family Culicidae; genus Topomyia; species Topomyia yanbarensis. Next base: position 393,119,568 of record NC_080672.1, read on the forward strand.
GCTAGTTATTTATATATGTTTGTTTAGTTGTCTTGATTTGGTAGTTGGTCAGGTCGACTGATTTGAATTTTAGATATTATTTTGTTCGATATGCAGTCAATCTGGTATAATAAAACAGTAGCTGTCTATTTATCCGACGTTTCGGCTCATGTATTTTGCCTTCTTCCGGGAATCACTATTACACAAGTTGACAATCTTTATGTAGTACATATATGTCTAGTGTATTTCTACTTACTAGGTGTCTGTCGTTTGTCATACTATGTTGTATTTCAACATTCGTTCGTCTGTTGTCTGTCCTGTTCGTCTGTTGCCCTGGACAGATTTTTCAACTTGATTTTGACGCTCCATCAATTATGCAATCCATGAGACGTTTCTGATCAGCTGATTATTTCTTCTGACGTTATTCCGGTGGGTACGGCGTCCGACAAAACGTTGATTTTATCCAACATGAAATGAATCGCACCTACGAAAGATGTTTATCGGACGGGTTTTTCTGTTTACAGGTTTTACAATCGTGGTTATCGGTGACCGAGACACGTGTCTGACAGGTTATGTGTATCCGACTATTCTAGCATTGACGGGTGACAGCTGCACTGCCACTAGCAAGCTCAGCGGTAGTGTTGGTAGGCATTTCCATTTCTCCCCAACATCTCCCTCCTCAATACAGTTGGTAGGGAGGCGGTCTTTTAGAACAAGAAGAGCGACGAGGTTCCTGGACAGCTGTAGGGTATTCATTGGCTGATAGGAACTCTGATGACGATGGCGGTACAGAGCTTGAACTGGAGGATGATGTAGACTCAGACGAAGGCGCTGATGACGTATCTGCTTCTGCAGACACTTGTGCAGGTGTTTCGAATGGCGCTGCAGGCGGCAACGGTGTGGACAACTCGGATGGTACTCCAAGCACTGTTGACGGTAATTCGGCGGTTACTAACAAAACACAGGTAGCAGCGATGATGTGGTGATATCGCTTGCACTGGTATGCGACCTGGACAGATTCCAGGCCTTCAGAAAAATGTCCAACGGCAACTTTGCATCGCTTTTAAATGGCTTCGCTGACGGCTTGTCGCCGATGGCACGAGTTCGTAGTTGGTTGAGATGAGCCCATACGTTGAACATAACACGCCCAATCGATTCCAAAGCAACTCCGGGTGTCCATCTTCACTGGTTGTTAGAGTAAACCTTCGCATATAAATAATCACCATTTTTGAATCCCCGGAGAATCTTTGCTTCTATAGCGAATCAAATGGCCGGAACGGCTGACGAACGCAGCAAGTCTAGGCTGGTGCGGCTTCCGATGGCGGTTTACCTTCCGGTGGAGCTGGATTCGGTGTTGTTCGGTAAGTTATCAGAAATATGTGTGATGCTTCCTGGATGGTTCTATTCCCCTCTCTAATTTTCTTCACTGATCTTTTAAACGTGTCGACAAATCTTCCGCTTGCCCGTTTGATCGTGGGTGGTACGGTGCTGTAGTAATGTAGTTGACACCATTCTCTAAGTAGAACTTGTCGAATTCGGCACTGGCGAACTGTGGACCATTGTCGCTAACCCGTGCTTCAGGCATACGTAGCCGGGCAAACAAGCCGCGAAGCATGTTGATGGTAGTGAAGCAGTAGTTGATTTGGTTTTGACTATTTCAACCCACTTGGAGTAGGGATCGACGCTCAGTAGAAAATATCCTCCTTCAATCGGTCCAGCATGTTCTATGTGCTACTACGGATATGTTGGTTTTGGCTACGACAGCGGTGCGGATCTTGGTGGGCTTTTAGCTACTGCTGTGCAATGATGGCAGAAACTGATGTGAGCCACGATGTCCACATCCAGCGACGGCCAGTAGGCATAGCTATGCGCAATTGCTTTCAACGCTGCATTTCTGGATGACCTTGGTAAAGATGATGCAGACAACACTTTCGGAAACTCGATGGGATCACCAGACGCTCATCGAACATGATGCAACCTTGAACGGTCAATAGGGAATCTCGGCGATCGTAGAAGCATTTGATCTCCCGACGTGTGATAGTGGATTTTAATCGGGGTCAACCTTCTTGGATGAAGCGGTAGATTTTTCCGAGATCTGGATCGTAATGTGTTGCATGTTGAATCATCTTGAAGCTGAGCGCATCGATCGAACTTGTTGATAGAGCCATGACGTCCTTTTCCAGCACAACACTAGTGACCACAATGTCCTCTTCCTGCTTGACCTGGTGCTCAATCAGCCGCGACAGTACATTTGCATTTCCGAATTTATCTGTGTTGACGTAGACGATCTTGAAGTCATACATCAGCAGCTGTAGCGCTCATCGTTGTAATCGATTGGCTCTGTAGATGGGAATTCCTTTTTTCGATACGAAGATCCGAAGTAACGGAGCATGATCCGCCTGCAACGTAAATTTTCGACCGAAAACCATTTTATGGAATTTGGTTACGGCGAATATTATCGCAAGTCCTTCGCGATCTGGTTGGCTGTATGCTTGCTCAGCTGAAGTTAACGCTCTGGATGCATGCTGGACAATTTTGGTAGATCCGTCCGGGAATTTGTGGTTTATCGTGGCTCCGATTCCAATGGAAGATGCATCCGCCGAAACAATGACTTCGAGTGCCGGAATATAGTGCGTAAGTAGCAAGTCGGACGACAGAATAATTTTGAAGTTCTCGAAGGCTTGTTGACCTTCGGACTACCATTCCATTCTTGAGCAGATCATCGAGTGGATATCTAAGCGTTCGCATGATAGGGACAAACTTACCGTAATAATTTATTTCCCCTAGGAAGAAACGCACTCCTGAAACGTCCGTTGGAGCTGGCATGTCACGGATCACTTTTATTTTGGCCGGATCCGGACGTAGGCCATGTTTATCGATAAGGTGACCAACGCATTTGATTTGCTGCTGGTCAAACGAACACTTCTCCGTCTTGATAGTGAATCCATATTCTTGTCGGCTATGGAGAACTTTCGCAAGATTCCGCTGATGATCCTCTTGGTCTACACCACCAACTAAGACATCGTCGAGATAGCCTGACGTGTGGCCTCCAGGCGCTGCTTTAACTCCCGGCAGAAGTCGGTTGTATCGGTAGAGCCCCTTGTGCGTATTGATAGTGAGCATTTCTCGGGATTCCTCAGGTACCTCAACTGGAGAAATGCGTCAGAGCAGTGATTCTCAAATTGGGGTCCGCGGGCCTCTAGGAGGCCGTGAAGTCGTTGCTGGGGGTCCGCGAAGAAAAATGTATTTTCCGAGAGCATATTGAAAATTCAAGTCTTGTTACCTAACAACAAACTAAAAATAACATATTTATAGCATACAAAATCGATGTTTATCCGTGTTGGTCAGCAGCCAAGATGATTTCTAAAGGGTCCGTGGTACGAAAAAGGTTGAGAACCGCTGTGTCAGAGAGATCAACTTGACTAAATACCTTACAATTTGCCAGCTTCGCGGAGATGTCTTGCGACAGCGGGAGAGGATACTGGTGCGGCTGTAGTGCGTCGTTCAACCCTGTTGAATAATTATTTCTCACGACTATATGAGCTGCCCACTCCGAGTACTCAACTGGTGTTATGATTCCAGCATTTTCCAAACGGTCCAACTTTTCATCGACAATCTTGTACATCGCATACACTACTGGTCCCTTCGGTCGGAATACAGGCTTTGCTTCTTCCTTCAATGTGAGGCGCACCTTTGCCTTAGTACACACTCCCGGAGCATCGTTGAAAACTGTCGGGAAGGCCTGCTTGAGGATGCTGATCACTGTAGACGAACTGTTGATATGATTGCAGAAGCTGTCCATTGGCATCGACCAGAAGTTGAATTGATCATCTCAACCCATGTAAATTAAGATGTTTCACCACGTAACAACGGGCCTGATGTTTCACGCCTTTGATGCAAAACTTGCATGTACACTCAAACTCAAATTTTAGCGGCTTTCCGGATGCAGTTGAAGCTTCGATCGTCGCTAGACTTGATGTAGGTCGACCGATCTCACACCAGGTTTTCTCGGAAATCATACTGATGTTCGATGCCGTATCCGCACACGAACACTAGACACTTAAAATGCTGCTCGGTTAATGTGCCTAGTGCAAACTCGACACGCAGTTTGAAGTCTTCGGTGGCATGCTTAGCGACTTGCAAGCACCGATAGCGTCTACTCAGTACGGATTCCGTTACGGTTTCCGCAAAACTAACATCCTTTGGAAGCTTTGGGAGAATATAGCTGGTGTAGCGTTCGTGTTCCATCGGTCCTATTTTACGGAGGAGTAAACGCACTTTTGCATCGTCATCAACACGAACTGCACCTTTAGCAAACAAATTCTAATAGTGAACAAAGCAGCCAGCAAAAGTGACGTTTGCATCCGGCTCATATCGAAACTCCTGTATGTTGCTTGAGTCTAATATTTGCTCCGGATTCGATGGTGGTTGTTGGCTCATTGCCGACAGCATCGTTTGAACGAATACTTGCTGCTGCTGTTGGGGCTGCTGGAAAAAGTGAAAACATTGCCCAACAAACTCGTTCGATATTGTGATCTGCTGCGGATGGTATTGCCGCTGGGTCTGCTGATGGGAATTCGACTGGAAACGAGGATGTCCTGATGGAAGCAACGGATGACGGAGAATCGGGTTCGATGACTGCTGCTGATGCACACCCACCGGTGGGAAAAGATTCTCAGCCGCTGGATCTTGCTGCTGCCCATTCATCGCAATTGAATGTGGATGCAACCGATCACCCCCGAACCCGATCGGAATGATATAACAAGATTATAACAGAATGCAATTTTCGTAGTAAACTGTGCTATTAATCTGGTCTCGTTAGTAGTTAAAATAACAGAAAATTATAACTAGTAACAGTGCGAGATATAGTTTTGAAATGTTTCTGTTATGTGTTTCTGATCGGGAATTGTTGCCTTCTATTCTTCTACTCTTCCTTGCAGGAAACGCTTTACTCGCTGTTTCTCGTAGCTTTAATTAAATCTCACGTTTCTCGTCGCCACTTTTACGGTCGCGGTTGTCGGTAACCAAGACACGTCTAAAGAATAAAAACGCGACGTAATATATAAAATAACGAATTAAAATATATTAACTTAAAGATTAGCCGCATCGCACTCGGTCCCGTACTGACTGACAGGTTATGTGTATCCGGCTATTGACTAATCCATGTGCAAATGTGTTAGTGCGAGATTGAGGTTAAATCGGGTGGAATTTTTGCCAAATGAGGTTAAATCAGATGGCGAATTGAAAACATAGCGTTATATCAGGATGATATATAAAGGGTGGGAGCATTTTCGGGTTGTGACTGTGTTTGTGATCGTCGTGAAAACGGTTGGAATTGTGTGACGTCATAACACCCATAACAGCAAGAAAACATTGGAAAATTTTCAGATTTGTTTAGTGATTAGTAAAAATATTATACTCTGACAAGAAATTTTAACTTTATTGATTTCTCTAAAATCAGTTTCGGAAATGTTTAATTTTTTTATCATTGTTTCGCACTACAGCACCTCGTTTATCAGATTGATTTTTGTTTAGTTTTGTCTTAAGATACTTCTGTTCTTTAATATTCTTCTTTATGCTCCTTACACGAATATTTATTTTCGTTTTTGTGAAGTGTTTGATGACTTTCTCATTGATGTGGGGAAACTTGTCCTGCAGTACTTTTGTAGTTATCTCTTTTTTATGTTGCTTAAATCCAGAGCTATGAACATTATGAAGATTGTTGAATACCGAATCCATATTTCTTGCATCTTTTAACCAATCTTCTGATGGTTGCATCAATCCACCGTGCGACAATTCCATTACGTAGTCGTTATTAGCTGATTCACCCAGTTCCTCAATTTTGTGCGTATATGACCCGATCTGAGAATGATTATGCTTGAGCGATCGAGCGACGAATCCCATGGCATAAGAAAATCCATCTTTTTCTTCAGTTGATGGTGTTTTTGCTCCTGAAAGTACGTTGTTCTAAGATCTGCCAGTTGTTGCTGGAGTCGGAATATTTCTGCTCTTTGCGTGTCTAGCTCGGTTGGTTTAAAGCTTGTTAGGTGTGCCGAATCAACGATTATACTCCGATTGGAAATTTTATACGGTTGAGCATACGTGTGGTCGAATCTTTGTAGCATACAGGATGATGCAATGGAGGTGGTGCTGTTAATGGCTGAAAGATCATGTGACAACTGGTTATCTCCGTGCTCTAAGCCAACATGTTTTTCGGGAGATTTATTAATCATTCTCTTCACATCATCGTTATGATCTGTACACCGCACTTCAATAGAACTGCCATTGAAACACAAATCGTCAAAACCAGCAAACGGTGGTGATTCTAGAGAGTAGGCCATTGGTAACATCCTCTTTGAGTCAGTATTTTCAGCACTTTCTGCTTTCATCAAATCTGCTATTATTGCTATTCTTGATTTTTTTGCAGCACGCTCGGAGCGCTTCGAGACTTTTACCGGCTTTCGAATCGTCGGAATAGCTGAAATAGTACGTACTAATTCATATTTTGATAAACAAACAAAACAAGAAACATACCTTGTTTAATCAATATTCTGCGAAAGTTAATCTGACCCATTGCTTCCTGCAGTGCAGGATTCCGCTCGAAGCTCTCGACGATGAAATGCTTTGAGCAAATGAAAAATTTATTCTTCGTATTAGATGGCAGGCGGCAGAACCGGATCCACTTTTTCCGCCGATCATTACGTATCAGGCACATATGAAATGATACGGACTTTGTAGCCGTCTTTTTGTTGTTTGTTGCACAATCTGGCACCGCACACTTCATTGGTGTTTTTTAGAACGTGATACTATAACAACGTATGAAATCACTTTTTTTCCAAATTTATCCTCCTTTAGATACAAAACAGTTTAGGACGGATCAGTAAACAAAGAGCATATGACGACACACTTTTTTGCTTTTTTCTGATTTCGCGAAAAAATTGACAACCGCACCACTACATATACAAATGCTCCCACCCTTTAATATACCATCCTGGCGTTATATGTATGTTGCTTATACACATTGCGAGTGTGTTGGTATCCCAGGCGTCGTTTGAGACAATTAGGTTCTCTACTGAAACAGTTAACTTTACTTTTCTTGACAGCTCGCTTGTATTGTTTACATAGACTTAGAAAAATTTGTGGACGACTAGATTCGCTCGAAGCAAATCGTAAAGCATTTTTCTAAGTTCATGTTAACATTAATGAACGCTGACGTCACAAATGAACTCGAGTGTTCATTTTTGACAGTTCGCTTGTACTATTTACATGGACACAGAAAAATTCTTTACGATTCGCTTCGAGCGAATCTAGTCGTCCACAAATTTTTCTAAGTCCATGTAAACAGTACAAGCGAGCTGTCAAGAAAAGTGAGGTTAACTGTTTCAGTAAAGAACCTAATACAGAACTTAGAAAAATTCTTTGCGAATTGCGTCGAGCGAATTTAGTTGTCTACATTTTTTAAATCCGTTTGAAAAGTACTAGTGAACTGTCAAGAAAAGTGAGGTTAACTGTGTCAGGAAAGAACCGAATGAAGGATCATTCTGTTTGATCCTTAACATACAATGTAAACAAGCATACCTCCAATCCAATGCTTCCGTTGAGGGCAATCTTGATCGGGTTGCTGTGATTCGTCGCCTGCATCAGAGTCGCGAAGTGACTGATTCCGATTTCCTCCAGCGATGATTTCCGTCTGCCCGTGTTTCCGATGTTCGGCAGTCCCTGTCGCAGCGAGTTCGATCGCCTCAGCAGGATGTCACTGTCGATCTGTAAAACAAAAATGTAAATAGGGTGAGCTATTCCTGCTGGTGGAACGGCCACTTACCCGTAGAGAGTTGCTCCGTCCCCTCATCTGTCCCATTGCATTAGGACTATCTGGAAGAGACAAAGAATTCGATTTTGTTGTGACCAGCGGGGGAGCTCGTGGCGTTACGTAACCTGACATCGGCTGAGGGCCACCAATGGTGTTCAGACCGATGCCTGATCCACGCCGGGAACCGGCCGCCGCTGCTGCCAGATTGATATTGGAGCAGAATGATATGTTGGATTTGCGGCGCGAATTGTGCCGCTCGAACGTTTTCTGGGCGGAGAATGGCGACGGGCGTACGAGGTATCTGCGGAGGATCGGAAAAAGGAAATCGATTCTCAATCATATGAATGACATTGAAGACAAAAAAGAAACTCACATAATATCGCCCTCCTCCAGCTTCAAGTCGCACGACGGGTTGATGATCACGTAGGACAGATTGTTCCGCTTTTCACTGACATCGTCGTAGTCTATGCTCGGCAGGTTCAGGGATTCCATGCGACTTCGGACCAGGTTCGCTATCTCCGCCCGTTCGATCTGCTGCATGTGATTGTCGCGCGCTTCGTCGGCCATGTTTATCGAGTACTGTGTTTCGGGTCGGATTTCCCCGTTCGGGAAAGGCCACCCGAGAGGGATTAAATTGATTCATTACACGCACCCAAACACCCGCACACAGAGACACAAATCGAACACGCGAGGGGGAAAAGGAAGAAAAAAAAATAATTCATTTAATTAGTTCAATTTGATTCTCATTCACTGAGAAGAGCACGACATCGGCAGGGTAGGGTAATTAGAGCTATCAAAAATCCGAGGGGGAGAAAGGTGCACTATTTAGGGTGAGCAGTTAAACCTAGTGTTTTAGCTGTACACGTAGTTAGTAGCAGTTTTCTTTTTTTTATTAATTGTTTAAACAGATAAAAGTAACAACACAAAACGGTACAAAAAACCCTACAAAAAATTAACAAACGTGTTTAGCATTCATTCACACGGATAGACACGAATGGCTAAAAGGTCTGACCGAAGTCTTCGCTTCGGGCAGTCTCCTTAAACTCCTACTAACAGTGTCTATGATCATACATTGCCAATTTTGTTTAGCCTACTGCGTACGGACCCGATTAGTAGAAGCTTGTTAGATTCGTACGGAATTTGAGCCATTCCTAGTTAGAGCAGTAGCACTTTTTCCATTCCAATCAAAAATTTTGTAAGAGGATGCACTAGTCAGTTGATGTGATCACATGAATCAGTGTGTATGTTGGTGGAAGTGTGCTGTCAATAAATTCTTGAAGGGAACAACACAATTATTGCCAATCTGTGGATGAGTTTTTATATTCAAATTGTACGGATGAGACTCTATCAAAACTAACAGCATTTCAACAGTTTGATTCCAATGAGTATTGAGCAAGAGAGCTTTAGCACTAACTATTTCTACTGAGTCATTCATGGTACAAACTTAGATTATTAGTATTAACGAAAACTAGCGTGTTTTACCATTTTTTAAATAAAATCATTGTTAAATGTAACAGTCTTATTAGATTAAAGATACGTACGTTTTTTTTTGTCTGAGTTTTATAAGGGACGGACCGAACCCCTCAGGAAAACAAAAATCAGGAAAAGAGGCATTCTCATTCACAGCAAAAGTGCAATTTAGTTGGTGTAGCATTATTTGTGTGCATACTTACCCTTGGCAAGGCTTGTAAAATCTGAGTTATGTCTGTTAGTGGGTGGTTGTTGAACGTTGTAGGTTTTTTCTTTCTAAATTGTAGTTGGTTTGGGGTTGCGACGGTGCAGTATATGCATATTTGTGTTTTGAGTTGGTGGGTGCTTGGTGCATTTTGATAGTGCCAGTAAAATATCGAGAATTGTTTGTTCTAAGGGAGTTTTAAGCATTTAAGATTAAAGTCGGGGTCAGCGACACATTTTTAGCCCGAGTGGGTAGTAAAATGAACATAGGGTGGGGTATATCATAACGCCCAATTTCTTCACTTGAATGAAAACTGGTTTTGGTTGAAAACCGGTTTTCGCCTAATTGGCCACCAGCAACCCGAAAACTGGTTTACAGCGAAAACCGGTTTTCATCCAATGAAGAAATTGGCCGTAAATGATTTGTTGTATTTTCGTAATACGTTTGTATTGCAGTCACATAAATTCACTTTCGCTGCGTTTGTATAAATGAAATCGTCGTACATCGAGAGTGTTAGGCGCAAGCATTTCAAATTTTAGGTTTGTTTCAATCTTGCTAGTGGGTAATTAATTAATGGCGGATATAGTTATACCTCTTTTCGAGAGCGACACTTAATGTAGTATTTTTTGATAATCTGACGAAATAAATATTGTTTTATTTTATGAGATTTTCCTTAAAGAAAATTACATATTTTATTTCTAAAAGTGTTCATAACTTCGACCGAGATGAGATATTGCAAAAGTTAATGCGGGAAAATTTCGTACCATGAAGCAATCCAACCGTATATCCCAGAAGATTCGTTTTTAGAAATTTATTTGAAAATTTATCAATGAAAAAAATATTTTGGCAGAACATCCTATTAGGTGAATCAGAAGCAAAGGTGAGAAAACATCGGTTGAGTACCGGTCAGGCATTGCATTTATCGCTCATATGAGTAAATGCGCCCGGATAGTTTGCTACTGCGACAATAAAAACTCACATTTTCACACGAAAAGTTATTGGCACTCATACAACTTCTCCGGATAAATACAACGTGTTATTTCTCCGGATAAAGAAAACAGCCGGAGAATGAGTGAATGAGTTTATCACGGTATCCTTTTTTCGCTCGCTGCTTTCCTGTCGTTATTCCAAAACACGAACAAACAAGTCTATCATATTTCTTTGCCGCTTTTCTTTGTAATTAAGTGTATTTCTTGAAGTTTTTATTTATTTCCACGAAATAAAATTTTATCATCTTCTCCGGTGAGATGGAAAAAGTCAAATAAATTTTATCCGGAAAATCATTCTCACGCTGTTTGTGGAGACGAAGAATTTTGCGACTCATCCTACCTCGGAAAAGTTGGACATCGGATAAGCTTCTTCTCGCGTGAGTGAGAGATAATTACAATGCCTGGTACCGGTGCGACTAACCGAATATCCACACATCTTTACGTTTGGGTATGATACAGACGTGATTCGCTGGTGGGGTCACACCTCTGTCCAACTAACGAATTTGATTCGTTTGTTGGACCGACTGACAGATGTCAAAAACTCTCCAAAGGAGAAGTTAGTAGTGTTATTGCATCTATTCACATGTGTAATAATTGTCAGAATGATTGTCAAAGTAAATTTGACATAAGATTTTGACATTCAGGTGCTTTTTAGTTGGACAACGGTCTAACTAGCGGAGGTCCAACAAAAAGCGGCCCAGTTAAAAAATGTCCAACCAGCGAATCACGACTGTAATAGCTAAAGGGGTGTCCTCGGTTGTGAGACAGGTTTTCTTTTCTGCTCGAAAATCGTTTCAATTATTCAAATGTGAAGTTTGAAAACTGTGACAAATAGAAAATAACTTTCCACTTAAGATAGTATATTGATAAAGGTTGGAAGAAAAAAGTTGTGAGCAATTTTCTTAGGAATTGTTTTGTCCCGGCTGTAGGACACTTAGGAAAAACCACTAAAAATTCAAAAGTTTCAAGTAAAACTAATGCAAATTTAATACCCTGAGCTACTCAAAATATAAAATGATATTGGATTCATTATTAAACATTTTAATCATCTGACACATCCCTGTCAAAATCATAATGGACATTCAGAAAGTTGTTTTTCATATTGGCACATTACAAATGCACTGACCGTTTTCATGTGTTACAGGGGTTGGAATTGTTTTCAAAATACTCGTGTGGTCCCGGTCAAAAAAAATGCGGACGAACATGGTCAGGTGAATTAAACAGTTTGACGTTTAACTCAACTCGCCTGTGCTAATTGCCCCTAGGAACAAATGCAATTTGCGAATGCGATTTAAAGGTAATTTCAACACTTAGACAAATTTTCTGGCGGCTGAAAAGGACTTGGTTGTTTTTTGCGTTTTTCAATCATGGCGGTTAATGTTTGGCTTAAGCTTAAAATAGTTTTTTTAAACGAGTGGCGTGTTTTCGCTTGTATTTTGTTTGTCTAGTGCACTTCATTTAGCCAACGAATGTGGGAAATTGTGGAATCGTATGTAAATATAGTGGAACAAGATATCTGACCTAAACTCTTAATAAAAGTCAGATTGTGGTAAGCTTTGGTGTGCAATGCCAATTTCACCATTGGTTCTTCCTATAGTTTGGTGGTGATTACCTAGTGTAGTGATAAGTTTATGTGAGTAGATAATGAATCCGAAAATAAGTAATATTTGTAATTTTCATATTATGCAATTAAGGACGATTAAATGGCGCGTTCCCTGGACGATTTGGGGGCGATTTAAGGGCGGGTAGAGCGGCTAAAAATGACGGGGGCAAATCGCCCTAATGTTGCATTTGAAATAGCCCCCTAATTGCCAGCAATTTGCTGGAAAATTGAAGGGCAATTAGCGCATCCGAGTTGGCAAATAGCCCCCTGTTAGCCAGCAACTTGCCCTTTTTGACTGGGTGCAAATGATGCAAAAATTCATGCCCATGTTGTTTGTGGACAACAACGTTTTTAAACTTTTGATTGCGGCAAGATTTGCTCATAGAAACAAGTAAGGCTAATAAATGTGACAATTGCCTTTTATTTGAATATTAAGAGTTACAAGGAATAGCTCTGGAGCTGAAGTTATTGCAATTAGTCTTATTGGATTCCGATGGAGTAGTGCTGCTAGGGGCAGTTTACGTTGACGACGGAAAACGAATTTTTCATGTATCTTCGCTATGTTGCAATATATTTGAAAATTGATAAAACTTATCAATTTAGACTGTCTTTGGCTACGTTTTATACGCAATTGGACTATTGTAAATATTCAAAGAGCATTGTATTAAGCATTGGAAGGTAAACATTGAGCATGTTCTAGCACTCCGAGGGAAGCACCTATCTTTATGAAAAAGGCTTATCGTGTTTCTTGACCCCACCGTTTTCAAAGTAAAATAGTTATGAAATCTTACATGCGCTAGAGAAAAATTGGGCATGAAAGGGTTGATCGATAGATGAACTTCTTTATGATACGCAGCTAGCCAGTCTCCTCAAAATCAAATAATTTTTTTAGGGTCCCGGAAACCCATGGTGAAGTTATTTAAAAAGAATGAAACGTGTTTCACAGTTTAGAACCAAGGTTTGTATGGACATGTTTCTTCACAACCCTAAACCGTTCCCCTGTTTAGTTCGTTTGGAAAATTCGGTCAAAAAATGATCGAATTCCCAAATATTTTTTGTAAATTGTCCTCAACACGATCTTGATTTTCAAGACTTTTATTTATAATTACTAAGGTTTTAGGAAATTTTTCAAAACTTATATTTTTACTTTGACTTTAGACCTTGACCTCTAAGGCATTTTGATTTCCGAAAAATTCCTTGGGATGACAACCTTTTTCAATATTTTTACCGTTTTTGTATGCTTTGACACTAAATGTTATTAATTTTTGTCTTACGTTATACGGTTGGCTGAAAATTATCAACAATTTATTTTTCATAGTATCGAATGAAATATTATCAAATATATTTTTTTTAATTTTATTTTATTATCTAGTTATTTGATGAGCTGATGGTCATCAGATCATCTTTGAGAATCGATTCGATTCGCCTATCGCAATTGGTCGGTGTTAAGTCAAACCGGACTAAGTCGCAAAATCTCAAAACGTGAGATATTCATAGCACTGAATAAAGAATTTCCTCAGCTACATTAGACTTTTGCCAGAATTGTAATATGTTACAATTAGCATGAATTATGGTAAAAATTAAATTAGAATCATAATAGGAAGAATGCTGCGATTAAAACTTCAAACTTGTTTTTCTCGAAATCAATGCGATGTCAATTAGTCCGGTCTGACTTAACACCGACCAATTGAACACTTCCAAATTCGTAATTTTATCTGTCACGAAAACATTGGTTTTCTTGCCACAGCAGCAGATCCCGTGCCAAACCATAATTCTTTGTAGTGAATACAAACTTGAACCTGTCAGAAAACTTGGCGCGAATAGGATACTTGTAGAATTTGAACTCTGGAATTTGTTTGATGTTGCGTATGTTGATCAAGACATATATTAAGTTTCATCAGCACCTGATCGTACAGCACACGGGCTCGGACTTTGACCACTTTTTTTTTGGTTTGGGGTTTCGGATGGGTTGTTTATTACCACGGTAATAATTTTAGTTATTTATAGTTCGGAGACGGATTCGTCAACAGTACAGCGGTTAGTGTTCAGTATTTTCGCCAATAAATTATCAGAGATGTCGGTATAAGCTTAGATTTTTCGAATAACCTTGAGTTGATCGGAAAGTGGAGTTGACGTGAAACGGTTTCACTCCGACGCTTAAGTTGCACTTTTCGGGCAGCTATAAGGATTTTCTCCTACATTATGATCACTCGATCCAAAGTTCTTTTAAAATTATCCAGTAGTTTCTTATCATGCTCGCTCGAGAATAGACGGAACAATTTAGTTGCTTGCGGGCATGGAAAAAAATCGTATTTCGAACTATTCATTCCACTTTCGCAAGAAAGCTTTGTTCGCCCATGAAGCATTCTGTTTGCAAAGAAAATGAAGCACAGCAACCTGGCGCAGCGAACGCACCCGAACCGACGCTGCAAAAAAAAAAACAAATGAAGAAGCAAGTCAATTCCCTTTTTGTTCTCTCCATTCCCAACATGGATTGCTCTTCTCAAATGGCTTGTGATTTGCATCGGGTTTTCATCAAACAATTCTATTTTCATGTGATTTTCCTACAACACAATAAAGACTTGGATAACCATTTATCGTGTATTGTATATGTGATAATCGTAGAGCTGGTGGTGTCCATAAGGTTGATATCACTATTATCTTGCTCCGGACAAACCCAGCGTTTTTGAGAAAGTTATAGAGGAGAGAAGTTCCATAACTTTTTCGTAAGATTGCTGTTCTCTGTCACTATTATTTCTATTTTTTTTTGTTTCTCGCGTTTATAATGTTCTCGTTTGAAAAGAGGCAGATTTTGTATTAATTTACTCCTGTTTAAACACCTATAAATTTACTATGAGCAAAAACTATCATTATGCATACATGTACAGCATCCTGAAAGAGCTGAATTTTTGCAACAAAACAGTAATGTATACGTTAGTCCATTTGGCATCCATACAGAAGTTATAAACTATTGAAATGCTTGTCTTTGATGCTCCTAAAGTCACGTGAATAGCTCAAAGATGCTTTAGCTTTACCGTACGCTTAAGGGATTACGTAACCGCAGAATTTTAGAACAACCGATTTTTTTTATTGGCCAAAAAAGTGCTTTAGGGTTGAATTGAGTTTTGATCGTTCTGAAATTCACGCAGTAGGAGAGACCGGGGCTGGTTGGCCGAGTGTCTTTTTTGAAAATGCTATTATGTGCAGTAGCGACATCTATAGTGATTTTTGTGGGTTATTAGATCGCCGAGATGACGAAATTTCAGGTGTTTTTGTGTTGTCGGTTGTACAGGAGCACGTTTGTTCTTTTTCCGATGCTGGTGAGTAAATTTTTGTGTTTGTATAGTAATATGTGTAAAGCGATTTTCAAAAACGTGGAAAGTGTATTCAAAACTTAACAAAATGGTATAATGGTTTCCAGTGTAACCTTACCTATGTTTCTGTAAATCGTGATTGTTCTGGAAAATATGCAAAGGACTAAAAAGTGGAGTTTTTTGTACCTACATATTGCAGAGTGATCTTTTTTCACTAGTGAACATTTTCCACTGATGCATTTGATGCGTGTCACTTATTTTACCAAACTCGGCCAACCTAGCCCAGCCCTGGGGTTGGTTGGCCAATTTTTCACTCATCCTTTGATTGCTACTAACTATTTCCCTGATTATGTTTTATGATTAAAACATCACACATGTGGTCAAGGGTTGTATTTTCATGACGGCTCAAACCGTTTATCAAAATGTCTAACCAGATTGAGTGCAGAAATTCTGAAAGCAAAACTCGGCCAATCAGCCCCGGTCTCTCCTATTTCTGAGCGATATGCGCAAAAATTTTAAAAATTTCTCGTGAAATGACTGCATTATAGGCGCTTAAAACAGAACCTAACTAACTTTTTCTCAGACTTCCCATGAACATCGACAAGTTTGTGCTTGTGTACAAAATTTCGTGCACGCGTTCAACCTCAAACATGCTTTGTCTCGATGTACATGTTCGCCTCGAGCGTCGAACCCAAACGAACGATTTTCAAACTCTAGTTCAAACATCTGTATGTGTACACACTTAGAACTTTCAACAGCTGAATGTTCGTTAATCAGTTCGGTAATTGAACTAGTTACAGACCGTTCGGTAATAAAGATTTTTTGTGATCTGTCAAAAACTACCGAATAGTTCGATAATTTTATTACAAATGTTACCGGACGTTTTCGGTACATTCAGTGTTTTGAATTCAACTTAATTATGAAAAATGGTTCGGATTTATTTATAAAAAAACAATGTATAACTTTTGTAACTTTATAGTAGCTTGAATGACATTTGAATTGAAAAAAAATGGAAATTGTGTATTCGATAGCAGGCATATCACGGGAAAGAACCTGGAAAGATTTTTAACTGCGATGAATAAATATCTATGCGCTGCAATGCATCGGAATGGCAGCGGTAGCGGATGTATAATGGATGGATTTCAACGGCTGCTATAGCTGGCGTTCCATTGCATTACGTTTGATCTAAAGAAAAGCTTACCGGGAATTTTCTTAAGAGATCATTGTTTACTCACGGGCACAACCACAAAAGAATAAACAAAAAACTTTCTGGCAAACCATTGACAAAGTTACAAATGGCCGCGATTTCACAGTTAATTTTCATGAATAACCGAATTTACCGAAATTCAGTAATGTAGAGATAATTTTACCATACGTTCGGTATTTCTGTACTGGATACGGGAATAATGCTATATTACCGAATGAATTGTATTTTCAATTACATATTTTGGTAAAACTGTTTGTATATAACAAACTGTTCGGTGAAATTTGGCGGATTTTCTGTCAAATAAATCATGTTTACCGAAAAACCGGTTATATTTTGATCTTTACCGAAATTTTCGTCAGAAGAATTACCGAACAGCGAAATCTAATTTGAGTGTGTACACCGCGTACACTGGTGCACCGGGTGCGTACACAAGAACGGTTCACACAAGGAAAAAAGAATCAACGCTAGTGATGATGAAAGTGAGAAGGAGAAAACTGGTGCCACGAACCTTTGTGTATGAGAGGTGTACGCACACCGTGTACGTATATGGAGTTCGGTTGTGTAGGCGAACATGTGCACGTGTTTTGGTACGAAATAGCGTATTCGAGTTCGTACACTAAATGTGGATTTAATATGAGCACAGAACCAGAGCGAGCTGTTTTCATATTACCACTACCGGTCAGTGGGATTAAGAACATTATCACACACACATGTTTTTTAGGGAGAGGTATGCGAAGACGCCAACATTTCTTTGGGACCACAGTTAGTTTTCTACAATGGAATGACACCGAGCGGAGCCAATTGAACATCTCAAATGTCGGAGCCAATCAGGCATGATGTCACATAACATTTTCTTTTTTGTTGGATTCATGTGAAGAAGGTGTGGTGATTATGAGGGTAATCAATATACTCTTCCTTCGTGTTGGCCATTGCGAAGAAATGAAATAAATTACATATTTGAAAAACATTTTGGCCAATGAAAGCACATCACCAAGCTTAACAATTCGCGAACCTACGACACCTTGTTACAAGTTCATTAAGAACGTCAAGAATTCTAGTATTTTGATCGGGAAAATAAACAATATATGTAGGATTTATTACCTATTTAGCAAAATTAGTTGTGTGCTTTTATCAGAATTCTGGCAGCAAACCGGTAGTGCTCGGATTCAGCAAGAATGCTGCCAGGAATGTACAATTTTGTTCGACACCTGCCAGAGTTTTGTTCGACTTTTGCAATTATTCTGTCCGGTAGAGATTGCGATGGTTTTGGTACGGATCCCTTCAGAATTATTCTGGCAATTTATTCCAGTCCGAAAGAAACCTAATGGAACGGCATCTACCGGAGGATTTCATGCCTGGGGAAATGTTGATTCGATCCGGAAGATTTTCGGGAATTCCAATATAAGTGGAAGTGGTTTGATTTTGAAAGTCGTCTTCTCGTATTTCCGAAAATGGAATTTATTTTATTTTTGATTTTTTAAATTCAAAATAGAATCTGTGTTTCTGTTTAAGTTTAGCGGAATGAGAACAGCTTTTAATTTGAACAGCGAAATAAATTTGATGATAGAATGCTTAAATTGTTTATTTTTTACAGTTGGGTTGGGTTGGGTTGCGTCTTTTTCAAATTTTGCTCCATTCGAGCCGCCATGACATCATCAAATCACCACAAAATTTGCTTATGAGTTCAATATATGGGAGCTGTCAAGTTGTCCCCGGGCTGATTAGTTCACACATAAAAATGTTGTTCATATAGAGTTTAAAAATATTTAATGTGGACTAGCTGGGAGTTACTTTGCACACTTCTTGAATTCGATCTAAAATAAAAATTAACCAGCTTAATTTACTTTTATTGAAATATCATTAATTTATACTGATATCGGAGACTTTTTCAACAATAGTACATCACACCTATTTATCGCATTTTCTTAAATAAGGGATTAATTTTAATTGAACATTTACAACGTAACTTGTCAAATAAAACTTGAGTGGGTTGAGACTGTATATTGTTTTTCGTAGAGAGAAAAAAGAAAAATGATGGAAAATGGCGGAATCAGTTAATCTCTAGTATGTCAGAATAGGTTTTTAAGAGCATTTGAAGATTTTTTTTGTATTATTAATTGTAAAAGTAGCCATACGCTGGGATTGAAAATTTTGCAAAAAAAATATCAGTGAAATAAGGGGTTATTTATGACGTACACTGCCGTTCTAAGCATAATTGTCCCATGTATATAGGGAATTCCATAGAACATGGGACAAATATGCTTTTAACGGCAGTACAATTGAGTGCTAAATTGATGGCGTAATTAGTACACAAGGCCACGTTCTCAAGTTATGCACTTTTTATGTAAAGAGTACTGAAATAAAGGTTCGAAACCAGTTTTTTTCACGACCAAGATCACATTATTGCGCAACCGATAACTTTGGAGGTTGAATGTCTTCAAAGAAATTATACAATATAATTCAGAGCATCTCTTGAAAAAACAATTTTGTAATTAATTGTCTTGGAATTAATTACGGAGAATAAACTCAAAACATTATTTAGAGGCTTGGTATCTTCGGTAAAGTTATTTTTTAAAGACACAAAAATCTTTAAATGCTCATCAAAACCGATCCTGACATACTAGAAATAAACGGAAAACGCCATTTTCCATCATTTTTTTTCTATATTTTGAAAATTTATATGTGGTCTCAGTACACTCAAGATTTTCTGTTTTGTCGTGCAGTCTCATTTTACGAGCCTCCAATCACTTTTATCCACCCTTGAAGTATTTTGTTTGTTTTGGTAAACAGTGTTAAGAAAAATGACAAAAGGCATATACAACATGGTAAAAAGTCATGGCTGTACCAATGGTCGGTGTTAAGTCTGACCGGACTAAGTTGCAAAACACCAAAAACTGAGATATTGATAGAACTGGATAAAGAATTTCTACGGCTACGTTCGACTTTTGCCAGCTTTGAAATATAAAATAATAAACAAGATTTATGGCCAAAATTAAATTTTAATTATAACGTAAAGGTTGCTGCGATGCAAACTTTAAACTCGTTTTTCTCGAAATCAATACTTTGTCACTTAATCCGGTCTGACTGAACACCGACCAAATGTCAAAAGTGTAATAAAACTAATGACACATTCTTTCGTGACGTTACAATGATTTGACGAATCTTCATTCGACAAATATGTTATAACTTTATCAAATGAACGACTACATAAAAACTTATTACAGATTCGGAAAGTAGACAAAATTTCACAAAAAAATCAATCAACACTTACTGAATATACTGGAAGACGATTGTTTTATGACCGATACTGTAACGTGACGTTACAACGCGTCACAAATTAGAACTTTCAACGTATTTCAATAAAAGTCATATCATGAAATTCTAGTATATTCAGTTTATGTTGATTGAATCTTTCGTGAAATTTTGTCTACTTTCCGAAACTGTATTAAGTTTTTATATAGGCGTTCATTTGATAAAGTTAGAACATATTTGTCGAACGAAGATTCGTCAAATCGATGTAAACGTCACGAAAGAATGTGTCTAATAAAAGCGCGTCTGTTAGTAAACGTTGAAAAACTAAAGTGAGCAAAGTGGCCCCTGCACGACGGTAATAGCCTAGCGAAGGCACACTTTATCGAGCCAAACGAACATGACGTCATTCAATGCAAATAAGAAGAACAAGTATAGCGATGGAAACAAACAAATTTCGTTGCTCACAGTTCAGTGTTCATGTCCTTATTTGTATTTCACAATGTTATTGAGAAAGATTTTCTATGTTTTCTACTTAAGTGTATAAAACGCGTTTTACCTCTGCTAATTTGATTATTTTTCTCTATTTAATTTCTTCCTTTATTATTTCGACTAATATGTAGTCACATTTTCTTTTTCTACTTTTTAACGATATTCAATTTAGCTAGTGATTATTGATTGACATGTGCAGAGATACAAACGGGAATCTTCTCACGGATCAGTGTGAGGTGATCCAGAGGTGGCGGCAGCACTACGAAGAACACCTGAACGGCGATGCAGCAGACGACGAGGATGGCACGGTAACGCACCTGGGAGCACGCGCGGAAGAAATTACACTACCGGCTCCGGATCTCCAAGAAATCCAGGAGGAGATCAGCCGGCTCAAAAATAATAAAGCCGCTGGGGTTGACCAAATACCAAGCGAGCTACTAAAACACGGTGGCGAGCCACTGGCTAAAGCGCTGCACTGGGTGATTACCAAGATTTGGGAGGAGGAGATTTTACCGGAGGAGTGGATGGAAGGTGTCGTGTGTCCTATCTACAAAAAGGGCGACAAGCTGGATTGCTGTAATTACCGAGCAATCACCCTGCTGAACGCCGCCTACAAGGAGAGTACTATGCCGTCGACTATCACCAATTGCAAGAGAGTTCGTGGGGCAGTACCAGGCGGGTTTCATGAGCGAACGATCTACCACGGACCAGGTGTTCGCTCTTCGTCAAGTACTGCAGAAAGGCCGCGAGTACAATGTGCCCACACATCATTTGTTCATCGACTTCAAAGCCGCATACGACACTATCGATCGAGATCAGCTATGGCAGATTATGCACGAGTACGGATTCCCGGACAAACTGACGCGATTAGTGAAGGCGACGATGGATCGGGTGATGTGCGTAGTACGTGTCTCAGGGACGCTCTCGAGTCCCTTCGAATCACGCAGAGGGTTACGGCAAGGTGATGGTCTCTCGTGTCTGTTATTCAACATCGCGCTGGAAGGTGTAATAAGAAGAGCAGGGATCGACACGAGTGGTACGGTTTTCACAAAGTCCGTTCAGCTACTTGGCTTCGCCGATGACGTTGATATTATTGCACGAAACTTTGAGAAGATGGAGGAAGCCTACATCAGACTGAAAAGAGAAGCCAAGCGCGTCGGACTTGCCATCAACACGTCGAAGACAAAGTACATGATAGGAAGAGGTTCACGAGAAGAGAATGAGAACCGCCCGCTTCGAGTTTGCATCGGTGGCGACGAAATCGAGGTGGTTGAAGAGTTCGTGTACTTGGGCTCACTGGTGACCGCCGACAATGATACCAGCAGAGAGATTCGTAGACGCATCGTGGCAGGAAATCGTGCTTACTTTGGCCTCCGCAAGACACTTCGGTCGAACAGAATTCGCCGTCGTACGAAGTCTACAAGACGCTGATTAGACCGGTAGTTCTCTACGGGCACGAGACCTGGACCATGCTCGTGGAGGATCAACGCGCACTTGGTGTCTTCGAACGGAAAGTGCTGCGTACCATCTACGGTGGAGTGCAGATGGAAGACGGCACATGGAGACGGCGAATGAACCATGAGTTGCATCAGCTGTTGGGGGAGCCGCCCATCTGTCATACCGCGAAAATCGGACGACTACGGTGGGCCGGGCACGAAGCCAGAATGTCGGACAATAGCCGGGGAAAACGGTTCTCAATTGCAATCCGACCGGTACAAGAAGACGTGGTGCGCAGCGAGCACGATGGATCGACCAGGTGGAGGACGATTTGCGGACCCTTCGCAGACTGCGTGGCTGGCGACGCGCGGCCATGGACCGAGTGGAATGGAGGAATCTTTTGAATACGGCACAGGCCACTTCGGCCTTAATCTGTTAATAAATAAATAAAAAGTGATTATTGAGTAGGAAAATTTAGTACTCAAGTGAGAGCAAGGATGTGAAATATACAGATCGGAAAACTAGAAGTGGTAGGGTTACTATAAACAGGCTTAAAATCTTACGGACTAATCTTTTGTCTTTTGCTGGCAAAAGTCAAGCTAAGGCAGCATTTCTACGAATCGCTCAAGTCTGCCAGCATGTCTCATGGTCAAGATAGACTTGTCCCTCTTTATTTCATATTGCTTAGTATCGAAGGAATAGTTTCTGTTTTTATTTATATATTGAGCCTCTTCAAAATTCATTTCTATAAAAAGATGATCTAATATTATCAAGTACGGTCGAGCTTGCATAAATTTGAGTGATGCCAATTTAGCATGCACGATTTTCTTGTTGCCAGTTTTGTAGTTTGTACATCCGCGAGTCTACGAGTATATGGGTATGTTGTCTGTGCCGGTAAGGGATTGTACACAAATGACGTAGTTTTTTACGGAAATTTTTGACTTCTCCCTGCCCCTCGTAGCATTTTTTCACAAAATTCTTACCTCCCACTTATAAATAACGTAGCATTTCTTTACCCCCTGCCTGTTGATAAAATTTGTGAAACATTTTGTAAGGACATGTATTTAAAGGAATAAGAAAAAAATTACATATGTTTTTCAATTCTTTTAAATCATAAAATGTTTGACAAATTTTATTAACATTTTCATTCTCACAGCAAATTACTTACAAAATAAGCCCATTTCATGACAAATATAGTGTTGATAGTTTTATTTTGAGCTTCCGTCCGTGAAGAGACGTTCTCTCAGTTTGCAGTCCTGCAGCTGCCAGTGACTTTAAGAACGTATACGTTCCACTAAATTATTAAATTTTGTTTGGTTGAATCCGAAGAGAAAATTTAATTCAGCTACCAAACTAAGTCTACTAGTTAGCAACATTAGCTAACTAATGTAGCAAGTGTTAAATCCGCATACAATATACGCATATTTTCATTTATTTTGAGAGCTAGCAATTCTGCGAATTGTAAAATTTAGCGTGAAAAGTAACTTGTGTGAATTTAGGTTTATTTCTTTTGGGAATGGAGGAACTGTTTTCTCTAATCAAAAGGGTTGATGCCCATCAAAAAAATTCTACGTCACACTTCGTCACCAAACTGGTCCCCCCAAAAATCTACGTCATTTATGCATGATCCCTAAAGACCTTTATAGAATCTCTATTTGACGGACGATATTTTCTCTCTAAGGTTTTCTGTTGAATTCCAATGAATAAAGGTAAGTTTTTTTTCCCAACACGAGGAAGTCAGCATTGTTGGTTTGTGGTTTCAGTAAAGAAAAATCCACGAATCAGTTTCAGTTGTTAGACAAAGGAAATAATACAAAATCCAATTTATAAATAGATCATTACTTCGGTTCAGTTAACTGGTGACATTGGTGATCAGCAGTGAATACGTTTAAATTTAGCTAATTTACCGATTTACAGGTGAGGGTAGTGATGGTGTTGGTGTTGGTGGTGGTGATTCGGACGATAGCCAAATTATTGGTGATTACATTTGCTTTACGTTTTCGGTTCATTCTGACATTGGATCTCAGGATCGGGTGGGGTAGGGACCATAAACAGTTTAAAACTTACGCTCGATCCGCGGCGGCCGGTACATCCTCCGAGACAGGATGACGATTTGCGTACCGTCGAGGGTGGCGGCCGATAGGTGACGCCACGGAGATTTGCCTCCGCGACGCCCTTGATTGGGACACCGGAAGCGGAGGTGCTGCTGGCGGTGGCCGTTGTCGTTACCACTTCCTCCTCGTACTGAGAGGTGACCGATGGATTCGGTCGGTTGGTGTTTGGTTGGATGTGTTTTTTACAGATATTGATTGATTTTTTTTTTGGTTTTGTTTGTTTGTTTTGGTCGGTAACGAACGGAACGAGTAAACGGACATGCGAGTTCAAGCGAGCGTTTCAAATTTTGTTAAGATAAATCATGATTAGTTTTTTTATGTTAGATACAAACAGGTCAATCTTATGTTTAGTATAAAGTGGAACATAACACATAAAAACAGAACCAAATGTAATGGACGGTGGTGGTGGGGGGTGAGCGGAGTGAGTTGTGAATTTGTTCTTACATTTTGAACCTTTTTCTTTTACTTAGGAAGCGATGAAATAAGGTGATCTGCGGTCGGGTCGGGTAATAAACGGTTCACCAAAAACTCAAACGGACGTGCACTAAAACATAAAAATCAACATAAAAAGTGTTCAACCAAGCTGAAGCAACCATGAAGCTCCTTGCCTACTTAAACAATCCTCTACTGATTCTATATTTCGAGATGATCCTACCGCAGACAAACAGACTTAACACATACACTCACGAATTTGATTCAGCGCTGTGCAATTGTTGATGTTAGTGTTAAGTATTTTTGTCTGTGACTACGGTCTACATGATTATTGCTGACTAATTTGGCTACATGTTGCTAAAGCTTTTCATCCATTTCGTAGGAGTAAAATAATTACAAAGAAGCCGTAACTGGGAGCCAGTTCCAAACAAATTTCCCCTGGATAAAACATGCACCAGAAGATGGCCACACCTGTGAACCATCCGCTGTATAGGATCCAACAAAATATAAGCCAACTGAAGTGTGGAGGTGCTTTTCGGGAAGGAAACGAATAATTCAACTTGCCGGGGGAAAGCAGGTTTCTACTTGAATTTAACGAAACTAAAATGTTACAACCAGTGAACGAACTATTTAAACTTTGTCTCACTGCTACGTTGAACATGGTATTATAATGAAATAGACTCACTGTGTGCGTGTGCGATCAAATAACTCGTCCGGGGTGAGCTTGACTTATATACTGGTTTTTTTTGCTTCGCAAAAACTTTTCAAACTTGATCAAAACGAAAGTAAAAAATAACTGATCGACACAAGAACAGGAACGAAAGCGAAGTTTATCTTACTCGAAAGGAGGAAAGGATAGTTGAAAATACCATAGACGAGACAGGTTGATTGGTAGATAAATAATTGGTATGGAGAACGGGAGCAAACAAAGCATCGCAAACATCCACCTATTTATTTTCATTGTAAATGAACGAGCGAAAAGGAGAGATAGATCAATATACAACTCTTCTATTCTAGGCGCTATCTGCTTATAATCAATCGTATCCGCCTAATCGATCTGCAACGTATGACAGACAGAGACGGAAAAAGTTTCAAACTTGTAATGGTTATAGTGCTAGTAGTGAAGAAAAATTAAAAAAAAAATCTGGCACCAAGCAATCTGTTTACGAAAAAAAAAATGGCAACACTACTTCTGACTGGAGTTCTCTTCTGATGGCACAACTACAGTGAGAGCGGACAGGAATTAGCGAGAAACTTGAAAAGCGACTAAATAGGTTTCTTTATATGTTTGTTTTCAAATCTGTTAGTTTGCTGTTTAGGCGGAACCTTCCCTTCCGGAACTATGTCTATGTACAATTTTGGCAAGTATCAATATTAACATATGTTCTTTGGTGTTTGGCGAGTGTTTTTGTTGATGAATGAGCGTGATTTTCTCGTAATTGCTTTCGTCCTAGGACGTGTCGGACGTTTGTTGATGGAAAGCATGTGATAGATTGAGGATGATTAAAAAAATTAAACGAGGAAGTTTGAATTAGAGTTTGCAGAAGGAAAAAGAAAAGCTTCAGAGAGTGGAAAAGTGGAGAAATTTTAACAGAATAGAAAGCAAAATCAGTACTCAAAGATAGAAAAATAAAAGAATACTTTTAATAGATGAAAAATACTATCGAATAGCGATCGCAGTAAAAGTTACGAATTAAAAATACTGGTAACGTGAGATAATGCACGGACAGTTGTTTGCCGTCGGTAAAGAAAAGAAAGGAAAAATATCGGAGACACACTGTGGTAAACCGAAGGAAGGGGGACTCACCGTTGGTCGCAACCGCACACAATGTTTAAAGCCGAAGGATCCGAACGGACGCCATTTTTCGGTGATGGGTGAACTACTCACATGTGACGCTTCCGAACCGCTGGTTTCCTGTGTGCGGTAGATTCCGATCGGTATCTCACATGTGGTCGAACAGAGCTTCTGGTACAGCCGACCGTAGGTGCGGATCCACATGTCATCCTTGCTGATTTTCATCTACGGAGAAAGCGGGCGTTTTGGCGGGTTTGATTAATGTTATACATACAACTATACAATAAAATGGGGTTTGATTGGTAGCGTTGGTGAGCTCAAGCTTGTTTAGAACTAGGCCAGGATCCGCTAGCTTCTTTTTCCAGGCGAAAAAAATCTTATTTTTTATCCCTGTTGAAAGTAGTACAACACTGTTGCCAATATATTGGCAGTGAGGTCGAGATGGCAGGCCCGTATCCAGGATTCCGTTTCGGGAGGGGTTTAAAAATTATTGCATAAATGTAGGGGAACCCGGAGCTATTCGGACCTACTTAAGCAAATCGCCCTTTTAGGTGGATAGATGTGAAAAAATTTACCGTTAAAAAGTGCTAAGTGTTAGTTTGAAACCTTAGCTACATTTTGGCGCCATAAAAGGTTCATTTGCACCACTCAATGGCAGCGCTAGGCTACGTTTTGCAAACCTCTACGTTTTTCCATCCTTTTACATTGTAGGGGTAATTTGGACCGCCATTTTTCTTACATTTTTTTACAATGGAATTATGTTTACCTATGAATTAGTTACAAGAGACACTCCTTAAGAAGCAAAAAAAAAAACAAATTGCTTTACAAAAACTTAATCTGGTATGTCACAGCTGTCGATTGGCGGTCCATGTATTTTCTTTGCTGTGGTGTGTGCAATGGTGTGCGCAGCCGCAAGCCACTGAACGGTGGTTGACGGAATAGGCGGTCTGAATAGCCCCGTACGCTCATATCGCACAAAAGTGGTGAGCGTCTCGAAAATATCTCTGTTTTCACCCAAACAAAAATCATTCCGTAAACAACGAAACACGTTGTATCTCATTTCTACAAAGAATCAACTTCATCTCAAAATTAATGTTTCAGAATAGCAGTTCCACGAATATGTACAATAGTCAGAAAGTCTTGCTATTTTCAGAGAAATCGAGGGGGTCCGATTTACCCCCACTGTCTTAACCCTTTCATGCCCAACTTTTTTCTAGTGAATGTAGGGTTTCAAAACTTTTTTTTTCTTGAAAACGGTTGAGACAAGAAACACGAAAAGCCTATTTTCATAAAGATAGGTGCCTTCATGGCAGTGCTAGAAGCTGGTCAATTTTTACCTTCTAATGCTCAATACAATTCTCCTACACTAATTACAATAGTCCAATTACGTGGAAAACGTAGCTAACGACAGTCTAAATTGATAAGTTTTATCAGTTTTCAATAATATTGCACCATAAAGAAGATATATGAAAAAATCATTTTCCGTCGTCAACGTTAACTGTCCCTGGCAGCACTGGTCCATCGGAATTCAATCAGACTAATTGCAATAATTTCAGTTCTAGGGCTGATCCTTGTAACTGTTAATACTCAAATTAAAGATAATAACCACATTAATGAGCCTTACTTATTTTTGTGAGCAAATCTCGTCTCAATCAAAAGTTATTGCTGTTTAAAAACGTTGTTGTCCACAAACAACACGGGCATGAATGAGTTAATAGCCCCGGGTCCCCCAATTAAATCCGATGACTTGAGATATTCACTGGAAACTCAACGTAATTATGAAAAGTTATTAGTGCAAACAGTATCAAAACTAAGACAAAAGACACTAAAATCCCTAAAAATATGTTACCTGTTACAAGAAAGGCTTTAGTGCATCGACGAATTTGATTATTATTGTTGAATTACAAGTTACAATGAATATTCACGAATTAGGGGTGCTTAAAAATGTTTAAAAGGTGTAGAAGACGCTAAATTGGAATGGGTAGAAGAAAAAAAAAACTAAAAAAAAACCGTTTCACGAAACTATACACGCATTTGTTAATCAAATCGGCGTGATGGAGGACGAAACCAACGGACGTCTCCATTGATTGGAATATATGGTCGGTGTTAAGTCAGACCGAACCAAGTCGAAAAACATAAAAAAATGAGTTAATGATAGCACTGGATAAAGAATTTCTTCATCTACATTCCACTTTTACCAGATTAGGAATATGAAACAATAAACAAGAATTATGGTAAAAAATATTTTCCAATTATAATGTAAAGGATGCTGCGATTCAAACTTTAAACGCGTTTTTCTCGAAATCAATGCACTGTCACTTAGTCCGGTCTGACCTAGCAATCTAAATTTTCCATTGCAAAGAATGTTCGAACAAAGTCAATGTGGAAATTTGCTTTAAACCTTCTGATCAGGCAGGAGATTTGCAGATGCGAAAAACTTAAACTAATATCTTCATGATCAGGCGTCTTGCGTCTATTATTAGTTCTGTGACTACACCCGAAGTTTGCGTTAGTTCAACTTTATGAAATTTTCATGTTCATGTAATAATCATGAAAATCCCGAAAAAATACCTTTTTTTCGCTTGACTCTTATGGAGAATGGGTTAAAGACTATCGTCGACAAAATTATCAGGCAACTGAGAATAATTATTTGTTTATCTGTTTAAGTAGGTTCTATCACAGATCCTATTTTTTTATGAAATATTGAACTTATGAATTTCAAATATCGCAGACTAATTTTGCTAGTTCGGAAGAATTCCCCTCGATCCCTGAAACTATAGTAAAAGTCAAAATGTAAACTGTGTGCTAAAAAGCGAGCCAATACGAACTCGTAGACGTTCACCATCAACATCGTCTTCGTCAGCGACAATCACCATTCGCAATAGCAAAAGTTTCGCACTGCAGTGGAACATTCGGGGCCTCCGCTGCAATATCAGTGAACTTAAACAGCTGATCGCCCAACACGAGCCAAACCTGATAGCGCTACAGGAAACAAAAGTGGACAACCGAGTAGTTCCAGCAGATTTCATCGGTAACAGCTATACCCTGCTGCTGAAAACTGGTAGCTGTCGATACTGGCAACAAGGAGTAGGTCTTGCCATTCGGGATGGTGTACCCTTCGAACGAATCGATGTCGACGACAATATACAGGCAATCACAGTTCGGATCCAACTGCCACAACAAATGACGGTGGTATCGATCTACGTCCCTCCCAATACTCAACAGTGTCAAGAACAGGTGACTTCCTCGAAACGCTTCCACGTCCAGTGCTGGTACTAGGCGACTTTAACGCGCACCATATTTGCTGGGGTTCTACGAAATCTACCGCACTAGGCCACTTCATCGCCGAAAAAACGCTATCGGAACGATTACTCATCCTCAACGACGGATCGCACACTCGGATTGATCCAGCTACCGGTATTACTTCGGCTCTTGACCTCTCGATCTACTCAGAATCGGTGGCTTCGAAATTTGTTTGGCGAACACTTCCGGACACCCACAGCAGTGATCACTTTCCCATTCTCGTTTCCATTCCCAGGCTGTCGACTATCCCAACGAAAAGACAGAAATGGATTTACGACCAAGCAGATTGGACAACCTACGAGCGATTGACCGCCAACGCTATTCGACCGGGCGTCGAAATATCAATCGACTGTTTCGCTGACCGGTTGATTAGAGCAGCAAACGCCGCGATACCTCGCACTACCGGCAGAGTTGGTCCGAAAGCGGTTCCGTGGTGGTGTCCGGAGGTGAAAGCAGCTATCAAAAATCGGAGAATAGCACTTAGAGCACTGAAGCGTATACCAGCAGAGGACCCACGAAAAGCGGATGCACTGAAAAGCTTCCAGGAATCACGGGCAGCAACAAGAAAGTCTATCCATGACGCCAAGAAAAAATCATGGGAAGACTTCGTCGCGAAGATGTCTCCAAGTTCAACTATATCGGAAATGTGGCAGACAGTGAACACGTTGAGAGGGAAACGCCAGCACCGCCCAATTGTCATCAAGCGGTCCAGTGGTTACACGGATAAGCCAGAAGAAATAGCTGAAGAACTGGCGCAACACTACAGCGAAAGATCTGCAACCTCCAGCTATTCGTCGTTGTTCCAGAACGAGAAAGAAAAGACCGAACGAAACCGCATAAACTTCTCGCCAGATAGCGATGATATTTACAATTCGGACTTCACTCTGAATGAGTTGCTGTGGGCACTCGACAGAGGACGAAGTGGCTCTTCAGGACCGGACTGCATCGGTTATCCAATGCTTCAGCGACTGCCATTGTCTGTGAAAACTGCTATGTTGGAACTCTTCAACAGAATATGGTGCAGTGGCGTATTCCCATCCTGTTGGCGAACTGGAATCATCGTACCAATTCCAAAGCCAAGCTCGGATGACGCGGGTCCAGCTTAATTCCGTCCAATCACCTTAACTAGTTGTATGGCGAAGGTTTTCGAGCGGATAATCAACCGTCGGTTGACCACCGAACTAGAGTCGAACGGGCGTCTAGACAAACGACAACATGCCTTCAGGTCTGGTCGGGGTACTGACTCGTACTTTGCGGAGTTGGAGAGGTCATTACCAGACCGTGACGAGCACTGTCTGATAGCGTCGCTAGACTTGGCCAAGGCGTACGACACCACTTGAAGATATGGCATCCTACGAACACTGCAGAAATGGCAAATACGCAGAAGGATGATAAACATTGTCAACAGTTTTCTGGCAGAGAGAACGTTCCAGGTCAACGTAGAGGGGAATTTGTCGCCAGCACATCCGCTGGAAAACGGTGTGCCACAGGGTTCAGTGCTCTCTGTTACACTATTTCTCGTGGCTATCCAACCCATCTTCCGCGTGGTTCCGAACTCCGTACAAGTGTTGCTGTACGCCGATGATATTCTGCGTCTTGTCTGAGGGAAGAAAGACCAGTCGCTTCTTCGAAAACTTCAGGCCGCAGTAAAAGCCGTCGATAAATGGTCGAGAAGTGTTGGATCTACGATATCTGCAACGAAATCCAGCATCTTCTTTTGCAGCCCTAACGTCCGCCGTGAACCCACGCAGGCGATAAAGGTATATGGTGTAGCCGTTCCGACACAAACGCTGCTGAGAACTCTCGGTGTCACTCTCGACCGGTCGCTCAACTTTAAAGCGCGTTGTAAATTGACGAAGAAGACGTGTGAATCCAGGCTGCGTATCTTGGAGATAATCGGTGCCAGGTTGCCCCGCACTTCTTTACTTCAAATAGGGTCCGCAATTGTTACCTCGCGACTCCTCTACGGCATGGGACTTGTAAGCAGAGGAGGACATGCCGTCATCCAAACGCTCGCTCCTACATACAATAGGATGATAAGGTTCGCATCCGGTGCATACGTCACGAGTCCAATTCTAGCAATTATGGCAGAAGCTGGAACCCTACCATTCGACCTATTCGTTCTTCAAAATATAGCCTGGTTGGCTATCTATTAGGGTGTCCCAAAATGACATCATGTTAAAAAAAGTCATCGGGCTCACTTCTTAAATGAAAGGTTAGGGTATTAGGACCACTTTCTTCTTCGGAGTGAGTTTGCTAAAACGCTTCCTACTGGTGGCGACTTTTGATTTTTTGAAAAATGGGCCGATTTTGGATAAAATTTCAAATTTATGCCTGTTGAAGTGGTCCTGAACTGTCTTAGATATTTTTTCAGTATTTTTTATTTTTTTGGAGATCCAAACGGAGAAGTTTGGTTAGTTAGTTTGTACAAATTTTGAATTATAAGAGCGGCAGGGCCATTAAAACTTAGTAAAAAGTGAAATTTGTGGTGCTTTTCAGTATTTTTTCTTCAAAACTGGGTATCTATAAAATTTTAAAAGTACAGAGAACACTTTATATAGTTGAGCCGAATTCAGGGGCGTAATTTTGCTGAAGAAAGTGTATAGCTACGGCCAATGGGGTATAAGTTATTTACGTTTTTGTTAAATAACCTTTTTACATTTTATGATATTCATAAAAAATAACACTGTTCTACAAAATAAAACAACTTAAGTGGGCTTAGTCTGCATATTATTTTTCGGAAAATAGAAGGAAAATGATGAAAAATGGCGTTTTTCGCTTGTCTCTAGTACATCAGAATCGGTTTTTATGAGCATTTGACGATTTTTTTAAAAAATATTTTTTATATTAATAGCCACCTAGCGGGTTTGAAAATCACTAAAATTAAACAAATATGTCGAGCTAATGGCAAGTTATGGCGTATATTTGAAGGCTGAATTGATTAACGTACTTACATTTTGTATATAAAGTCTTATTTTCATGTTAGGAACTTTGAAGTGGAGAAAAATGCAGAAGAGTGAGGTGAGTGCTGAAAAACTTATATTTACTGTATAGATCACATAATTCCGATATAGTCAAATTTGGGGCAAATACCCTCGAAAAAGTTTTACAACAGAATACAGCGGATCTTCTGACACAATCGTTTTGTTGAAGATGCCTCCTAGAAGTAATTATGGAGAATTAACTCTTCAAAAAATAATTAGAGACTTGGCGTCATTATAGCAAAGTTATTATTTTTATAATTTAAGTTACAAAAAAAATAATCAGATGCTCATTAAACCTCGTCCTGACATACTAAAGACGTACAAAAAACGTCATTTTTCATAATTTTCCTTCTATTTTCCGAAAAACAATGTGTGGTCAAAGCACATTTGAACTGATTTACTTTTTGGAACAGAATTATTTTTGATAAATTGCTAAAAATGTCAAAGGTTATCTAACAAAAACTTAAATAACTCATACCCCATTAGCCATAGCTATACACTTTCTTCAGCAAAATTACGCCCCTGAATTCGGCTCAACTATATAAAATGTTTTCTGTACTTTTAAAATTTTGTAGATACCCAGTTTTGAAGAAAAAATACTGGAAAACACCAAAAATTACACTTTTTACTAAGTTTTAATGGCCCTGCCGCTCTTATAATTCAAAATTTGTACAAACTAACTAACCAATCTTCTCCGTTTGGATCTCCAGAAAAATAAAAAAATACTGAAAAAAATCTAAGATAGTTCAGGACCACTTCAACAGGCATAAATTTGAAATTTTATCCAAAATCGGCCCATTTTTCAAAAAATCAAAAGTCGCCACCAGTAGGAAGCGTTTTAGCAAACTCACTCCGAAGAAGAAAGTGGTCCTAATACCCTAACCTTTCATTTAAGAAGTGAGCCCGATGACTTTTTTAACATGATGTCATTTTGGGACACCCTACTATCTATACGTTGGGAAAAAGCAAGGATAATGATAATGATCGGAATCCCTCTTCCACATATTTGCACTCGTACGCGTTTAACTGCACGAAGATGGTACGAACCCAAGCCCCAGATCGTGTGGGACATAAAGAGACGTGTGAAAGCTGGAGATCTCCCGGAAATTGTTCGGCCTGCTTTTCAGGAGCTCCTAGCAAGTCGTTGCAACCGTTCAACTATCGTCTACACGGATGGCTCGAAATACGACAATGCAGTAGGTACGGGAGTGTATGGAGAATACTTCCAACAATCGGCTGGTCTTCCATCGTCATGCAGCCTCTTCTCGGCAGAAGCGTTTGCAATCAAAACAGCGCTAGCAACACATAACACGGTCAACGATTTGATGATTATGTCTGACTCGGCCAGTTGCTTATCGGCATTAGAAGCTGGCGCATCGCAACACCCGTGGATTCAGCAGATTGAAAACATGTTACGAGGCCGTCCAATCAAGTTGTGCTGGATTCCGGGTTATGCTGGTATCCATGGCAATGAAGAGGCAGACCGCCGCGCAGGAGTAGCCAGGGGTAATGCCCCTTTGCAAATAGCCGTTCCGGGAGCAGACGCGAATAACCAAATGAAAACAGCTATCCGAAATCAATGGTTCCGTCGATGGTCTGCGTCCACTGAAGTAAAACTTCGCGAAGTTAAATTCGACACAGGGAAGTAGACTGACTGCGAGAATTCGGCCGAACAGCGAGTGCTTACCCGGCTTCGAATAGGGCATACCCGGCTAACACACGACTTTCTGCTAAAGAAAACTTCACCACCAGTGTGCGACTGCTGTAGGATAATTGTAGATGTTCGCCATGTGATCATTAGGGTGGGGCAAATTGATCGTTTTTTCAGCACAGCACTTTTTTGGTTCCATTTGGGGTCCCAAATAACTGTGCAAAATTTGGGGTTGATTGGTTTTGACCCGGCGTAGCGCATTGCGTTTGAAATTTGTATGGAAATTAGTATGGGAAAACCTACTTTTTTGCATTTTTAATTCTACAGACTACAATTCTTCCTGTAGTATACCAACACATAAATAAAAGTGTAGTTCAGAATATGCTGAACAACTTTGCCGAAGAATGTATGGTGTTAGAATGTCTCTAAACCTAGTTATAGCTGTTCAAAGTTCGATACATCGAATTAAATGCCAAAAATCATTTTTATTGCCAACACTGCGGGTGTACCAATGGTATTTCATATAGCATTCCACAATAACATCATATATTTTAGATTTACCACATTGGTATGTTTGGATGAATTATTTAAAAGCCTTAGCTCAATTTCATGAGCGTAGGTAGTTGAGCATTAAGGCGTAGTGAGGGCTGATGGGGGGACTTTAATATGTAGTAATTCAAACTGAAATATTGTCGAGTTGGAATGGTCAGAAGAAATATTTCAAAACATTTACACAATGTCCTACGCATAATAGTAACGATGAAATATATCATACTGTATCCCTTTGCCTTGACTTTTATCAATAGAAGTTACGTTACAGACTGAATCAACTGATGTCGAGTTGATATGTCAGAGGATTGCATTGATTATATTTTGGTTTAATACGCATTATGATTTGATATGCTCATTACAGTGATGTTCGTTCACGAGGCTTGAAGCTAATTTCTGGATCTCAACATGAAATCCACCAGATTCGTAGTTCAACAGCAATTTTTGCTTCAGGTGATCGAACAGCATCGAAATGAGCATCCCATCAAATCATAGTGCGTATAAATCCGAAATATAATCAATGCGATCCACTGACATATCAACTCGACATCAGTTGATTCAGTCTGTAACGTAACTTCTATTGATAAAAGTCAAGGCAAAGGGATACAGTATATTTTATTTCATCGTTACTATTATGCGTAGGACATTGTGTAAATGTTTTGAAATAATTCATCTGAACATTCCAACTCGACAATATTTCAGTTCGAATTACTACATACTAAAGTTCCCCCCCTCAGCCCTCACTAGGCCCTTTTGCTCAACTACCTACGTTCATGAAATTGAGCTAAGGCTTTTGAATAACTCATCCAAACATATCAATGTGGTAAATCTAAAATATATGATGTTATTTTGGTGTGTTGTATGAAATATCATTGGTACACCCGCAGTGTTGGCAAAAAAATGATTTTTGGCATTTAATTCGATGTGTCGAACTTTGAACAGCTATAACTTGGTTTAGAGACATTCAAACACCATACATCCTTTAGCAAAGTTGTTCAGCATATCCTGGACTATACTTCTATATATATCTATATATTACTACAGAAAGAATTGTAGTCTGTAGAATTAAAAATGCAAAAAATTAGGTTTTCCCATACTAATTTCCATACAAATTTCAAACGTAATGCGCTACGCCGGGTCAAAACCAATCGACGCCAAATTTTGCACAGTTATTTGGGACCCCAAATGGAACCAAAAAAGTGCTGTGCTCGGTTGATGTGGTTATAATTACGTTTTTCCATATAACAATGCCCCACCCTAGTGATCATCCACTGCAGAAAATACGACGCTAGAAGGAAGCACGATATCGAGTCGACTAGTCTGCAAGCAGCTCTGCGCTACGACAAGAAAAATGAGGAGAGTATGATAAAATTCCTCAAGGAAATTAACTTGTTTAATATGTTGTAACTTGTATTTTGAATTGTAACTGATAACTGACAACTGCATTGAAAAATTTTCAGATAAAATATTGTTCTTTCGACACGAATGCACTACTTTTTGGTGTAAAGTGTCGTTAACAAAAAACAACAACAACAAAAACTACACAGCAAGAAAAAGAACCTTAGCACTTTTGACTTTCAGCAATCTTGCAAAACCGCTGGGACTTGATAAGATTACCTAGATTAAGCAAATATTATATGTGAACATTTGAAGGTTTTATTTCGGAATTCATGGGTTTATGGGCAATGCAAAATATATATTTCAATGATTTAATCTACTGACAAAAACTACCCAGAATTTAATCTACTGAGGATTACTGAAAGCTTCTAGTTTACGTAAAGTTTGTTAAATGTAACATTGCTGACACCACCAAAATAACTAGAAACTATAGGGTAAGGTGGGGCAAATCCGACCTAGTAAATGGTTTTGGCTGTAATATGCTCATTTTACATCGGATCAATTCATTTTATATACCAAATTAAAGGTTAGACTTCTGGGCAACTTTATGTATATAGCTTTTTATTCGAATCTTGGAAAAAATTGAGATATGAGTGTTCTACGAAAATGTTGATTTTTGCTGTTTTCAAAAATGGTGGGGTAAACTCGACCGCCTATGGTTTTGGTTGATTTAGTACAGATATTACCCAAATTTCATAGTTTTTCAATGATAATTCAATAAATGTTATAAAGAAAATATAATTCAATGTCAATCTTGGAATGTCAAAAGCACGATCAGTAGCACGTAGAGATATTCCCCCTTGCATCGGAGCAATTGCTCGACGAATACTATATTCATCACGTTTTTGTGTCTTTCGTTTGTAATTATGAACCATTGTGCAAAAAAATAATAAATTGTAACAATAAAAATATATTTCGATTTGATAAATTAACATTTTCTTAGCAAAAAAGCGGTCGGATTTACTCCACTACTTAGAGGTCTGATTTGCCCCACCGCGTCATTTTTCATTACGATGCAATTAAAAAAAAATATGAAAAAAGTTGGACTAAATTCATCTATGCACCTTGTAGGACTTTAATCAATGAATCTGAATCCGCTTACATTTTTCATGAAATCACTTGAACAATCAGAAATATCCTGTAGAGAATGATGCACAAAAATCAAATCAAAAGTTGTAAAAACACACTTATTGTCGTTTGAGCATCTCAATGTAAACTAATAAAATGCTGTCATACCACCATTATGATTATTTTCGATGCTCTACACGACAACATTGATATTAGTTCGCATAGTGCTTCAGAATCGCGATAACAGAGGGAGGACGGGTTTACCCAACGGTCGGATTTGCCCCACCTTACCCTAAATATGGGTGAGCGTAATAATTTCAGCATCACTTGCTTTCGACACAGCGCACTTACTTCTCTTTTTCCCAAGAGGCTTTCTTTTAGAGTTGTCTGTTTTTAAATTATAGCAAATTATCCGTTTCCTGTGAAACTTTGGAAAAACTTTTGTGAATTCGTTAAACAAATATGTTGACACAAATCTGCTCAGTAATTGGTTTGGTTTTGAATAAAAATAATTAGCTTATGATTTTTTTTGCAATCATCATCAAGATTGGAAGAGATGTATGACTTCTTGAAGAAAGTTGTAATGTTTGGCTGATTACAGAGTTGTTTTACCACTATTTGGGAAATAGTTTCAATTATAGTTTTTGAACCTAACGCATCAAAGTTGCACAGATAACGAAGACGAAAATGTCGTTGTGGTCAAACTAAAATGAGAAGAAAGCATTCCTCTTGAGAGTATAAAAAAGATAGAAGAGGTTCTCTTGAGTCGATTTCGATTGGTTTATTGTTTTCTTCCCTTTTCTCTCTGATTTACGATTATCTATCTTTTTTTATTTCATGATGAGCAAAAACAGAAAGAAAGACTGTCACATACCGACGACACAAAATTGAAGCATTTATCCCAAGTTTTTGCCTAATAAATTCACCTAGTCACAACATTTTAGTCGCTCTTAGTGGAGAAATTTTAACAGAGCCTTTTGCCTATTGATGTCTGGTCGCTGTGTTGTCGAGTCATTTTCAAACTTACATGGACATTAATTGGAAACGATTATAGTGCTGCCGCTGGTTGCAACATTTAAGTATATCATGTGAACTTAGCCTAAGAGCAAAAATTGAAAGTAAACATTATCTATCAATTCTTTGATTCATTGACTAATATGTGAATTTTTCTTTTACACATAGTTGTTCATTTCTATCTCGCTAGTGTACATTTCCGTGTCATCATCGTAGTTGCTGACTTTATGTTTGCGAATATCTGTTTTCTTCCTTATTTCTTGCCCTTACGAGTGAACATCTTCAATGATAGTACTGGTTGTAGATTTTGAGGTACTTTACGCAGCTTTCACGATTGTCTATATTACCTGAGCAGTAGAGTGGCTCGCGGTTGTATGGGAAAACTTCAAAATGATTTAAACTAGCGGGCATAGCACTTTTTGACTTCCTTTTGTGGTCCCAAATGCCTGTGCAAAATTCGGTAGCGGTTGGTTGCTTCCCGGGTTTGCGCATTGC
This sequence comes from Topomyia yanbarensis, assembly GCF_030247195.1. Classification (NCBI taxonomy): domain Eukaryota; kingdom Metazoa; phylum Arthropoda; class Insecta; order Diptera; family Culicidae; genus Topomyia; species Topomyia yanbarensis. Next base: position 393,158,126 of record NC_080672.1, read on the forward strand.
GTTCAAAGTTTGCATGGGATTTTATATGGGGAAATCAATTATTTTGCATTTTAATTAATAAAGATCCCTATTTCACTGGTAATGAAAAACCAGCTACATAAAACTATAGTTCGAACCTTGGTTAACAACTTTGCCGAAGACCGTAACTAGCTACGAGTTTTCAAAAAAATAGTTATAACGATTTTAAAACTTATGGTAAAATCCAAATGCAGAAATTGATTAGTTTTTCCAACACTGCCGGTGCACCACCGACATCGACATTAAAAACTTAGATAAATGAGAATATATTCATCGCAGAGACTTGGTATCTTTGAATGAAATGTTCAGAATGAATTGCTGAATAAAATAGACGTAGTCAGAAAATGAAAAGAAGCGGGGGTGGGGGGGGGGGCTTGTGTACTCCCCAGTCCCTTTTTAGATTGTTTTATATAAGACAAAGAATCATTACGTCCTTGTAAAAGTCAACGACTGAACTTTCTTAATATTTTGATAGACCCAAATATGAATCATACTACAATCTTTGTTGTGGGAAAAAACATTTACAATATTTAGGATTTACACCTACAAATTTATGTTATTTTTGCTTGATGCAAAAACTAACTCAGGTCTGGAAATCGCGTTGGGTTCTAACCTGAAGTATATTGCTGGTCCACCAAGATCAACAGTTTTTACGGCACTGTCTCAGCGTCTGTGATATATGGAGACAGTCACAATAGTCGATAAAATAAAATCACTCAGGCAGGCAATTGGTGAGGGAACAAACAAAACTGGCTCATTCAATGAGTTTTAACGTCGCAAATGCTTAGTGTGGAAGTTTACCGTGACTTAACTTTTTGTCGGTTCCGACAGCATGAAGTAACAAGTTACTTTACGCTTGTCCGGACATGCCGTAGACTCAGGTGATTCGCAATTCTAATGCCAAAAGACCCTGACTCCTACGGTAGCAGACAAAAAGTTAAGTCGCCGGTGAGCTCTAAGCTTGCATATATGATCCTTCCACGCTTTTCTAAACTTTCTCCCTTCAACTCCTTGCTCTCCCTTGAGTACTATGGCTCTAAATATTGAAAAATATACTTCACCTTCCAATCCCTTGCTAATTAAATGCCGTAAAAACTGTTGACAAATTGACTCAATAGGTCGTTAACAAAAATGGTTAACAACAAAAATGGTAAAAATAAATACCACCAAGATCACCTCTGTTTTGCGTGAATCTAACTCAATTTCATCAAAAAACGCTTGTTTGAAGTAACTATCCTGGTTTCGTTCCTAGATTTTCAAACGAAAACTTCAATAAAAACAATGCCGAGACTTCAAGGAATCTAAGGATATGCATTTTTTTTTTTTAATTCTGACTCTGAACGGCTAAGAAATAGGGTTTTAAAATAGGTAAAACTTATAAACCGTTGTACCATTTTAAATGAGATAACAGTAGAGCCCTTAAATAGTAGCACTCAAACACGTAAGATTAATTTTTAATTCGACGGTACAAACCTGCGTTGAAGATGTGCTCCTTATGTTATACTAAACTATCTAAAAAGGGAACTGGGAAGCACAAGCCTCCCCCCTCCCTCTTCTTTTCATTTTCTGACTACGTCTGTGTTATTCAGCAATTCATTCTGAACATTTCATTCAAAGGTACTAAGTCTCTGCGATGAATATATTCTCATTTGTTCAAGTTTAAAGTATCGGTGTCGAGGTGTACTGACAGTGTTGGAAGAAATAATTAATTTTTGCATTTGGATTGAACCATAAGTTTTAAAATCGTTATAACTATTTTTTGAAAACTCGTAGCTAGTTACCGGTTTCGACAAAGTTGTTAACCAAGGTTTGAATTATCGTTTAATAAACCTGGTTTGCATATTGAGTGAAATAGCGATCTTTATTAACGTAAATGCAAAATAATTGATTTCCCCATATAAAATCCCATACAAACTTTAAACGCAATGCGCAAACCCGGGAAGCAACCGACCGCTCCTAAACTTTTCACAGACATTTGGAACCACAAAAGGAAGTCAAAAAGTGCTGTGCTGAAAAATGTCATTTTCGAGCCACTCTACTGAGCAGCTGCCACAAGCTTTGCAATTGTTTATATTCATCGATTTCTAAGCAGGGTAGACCGTAATGTGCTCTATTTTTAACAGAGATGGCACGTATTAATTTGATTACATGCTTAAAGAATTCTCTGTGTAACGATACTATCGCATTATGTTTTATACTGAATGGTCAGGTTGGATGGAAATGGATCGGTCCACCGACATTCTCACGACATAAACACACTTTGAAAAACCGGTAAGTAGTTCCTACACGTGCCCTACCAAATGTGACATGAACCTGCAAGTAAGCGGTGTCCGATCTTGTAGCGGAACATTGATTTTCTCATCGTCCATATATAGGAGGATCTTAACTATAGCATTGTCATACACAACCATGTGTCTTAAGTTGTTTGAAAAGAATGGTTTCGTTTGGGATAATTTTTCGAGCGCTATGAACGCTGAATACCTGACATGGTAGAATTCGATAAAGGCTGCTTCCGAAAGTCTAACCTCTATTTACATCTGCAGGAAATGTTCCACATTATGAGTACTCGGTCCTAAACGAATCATCAATAATTTTAAAATCGCCGTATTTGGCCGGAGCACCACTTCTTGCTTCTGCTACTCACTCATCTCCCCAGATTAGTACAGCACGAATTATAGTAACGGTTTCTTTTGTTCTCCAGACAAGGCGCACAATATAAAAGTAACTATTTTTGTCGTTCGCTTCGCACAGGCTCGAGCTGAAGCATAAAGCATGTTTAAATAATATGACCCCCAAATTTTGTTAAAAGTCGACGAGTAACACGTTTGTTTTAAATTCATTTTTGAAAAATTTCGGAGGGGGCTCTAGCTCCCTAGCTCCCCTCTAGCTACGTGTGTGCGAGATGGATGAAAATTAGCAAACCATTCACGAAACAATTTTGTTTTTCCACATGCAAAATTTTGGGTTGTCGCATCGCTCTGCGGGAAAACTGCCTGAATATGTATATCGTTTGACCGATTCAAAGGCGCACCTAAGGTTCCAGGATCAAATGGTCAGTGTTAAGTCAGACTGGACTAAGTGACAAAATATTGATTTCGAGAAAAAGAGGTTTAATGTTTGAATCGCAGCATCCTTTACGTTATAATTGGAAAATATTTTTTGCCATAATTCTTGTTTATGGTTACATATTTCAAATCTGGCAAAAGTCGAATGTAGCTGAAGAAGTTATTTACCCAGTGTTATCATTATCTCATTTTTTGATGTTTTGCGACTTGGTCCGGTCTGACTTAACACCGACCAAATGATAGTGGACCACAAACTAGGAGATGGACGAAAATCGGGAAGAGCGTGTAACAGAGGGCCAAGAAACGATTCGGATTGAAAACATTCACGGTGCTTAGCTTCCCTTATCGGGGCGACCGTATATAATCGTCTGCTACCGGTGCTACGTCATTGATGATGAGACCTACATCAAAGCGGATTTGAAGCAGTCGCTGGACCGTTTCAAACAGATATCGAAATTCACTCTAAAGTACTTGATTTGGCAGGCCATATGCACCTGTGGCAAATGTAGTGAACATTCAGTGAATGTCAGGTTCGACTCAGGAATGACTAACTGGATAGAACCTGAATCTAACGTGGTCGCAGGTTTATGAGGTGGTTAACACAGCAGCCAAAGAAGTACTGTGAAAGCAATGTAGAAAAGCGTGTTGCGGCTACGATATATGGTTTACGCTAGTAGCCCTATAGTCTGCTGGCACAAATTATTTTCTTATTCAAGCTACTCATCTCACTCATAGCAGAAGCTAAACATCGCTTCGCAATGGCTATCGCTATGACTGAAGCGGGAAAATAATTCTATCTACCGCTTTGTTGCATATTCACTGTACAAATAGCTTAGTATCCTTGCCCCGGCTGTGAAATAAAAATGAGTTAACCATATAAGAATACATTTTTCTTCCGGGAGAATACCATTGTGATAGCTTTTAAACAAACTCACGTAAGAACTACGATTCGCGAAGTGGGATAAATATTAAAAGTGAACGTGGTTCCTAGGCCCGCGGAAGACTCCCATGTACTATAGGAAGTTCCCCTGCAGGATCTGACACCATGGAATGCCGAATAGTTCATCGCAACCAACTGCATTAAAAGTGTGCGATGGTACGCTATCTACAACTTGTGCTAATCCGCAAAGAGTTACTTTGGCAATGATTACGGAGAACATTCATTGATTTGCGCACAGTACCTCGAAACCAATAGCCTCTATCGCCGGTGAAAAAGCTAACGCCAAACCCGTGTACACAAAAGTGATCTGCAAGAACAACAACGCGAGCTTTACTGGAACGATCGGTGCGAAACACGTTGTACATGATGCCAAACAGTAGCGATGAGAAGATACGGTCATCGCGCCACGTTTCTGTAAGCGCTATCACATCGTATTCCGTTTCTGATACAACCAAGAAAAATGCATTAATTTTGGTTCGAAATCCCCGTACGTTCTGATAGTAAATGCGAAGTTTTACTGAAATTAAAAAAAAAGTAAATGCGAAGTTTGATTAGAAATCTTTTTAACCAATCCCGACCACAGAAATAGGCTGGATACGAAGGCAGGAGGCAACAAATAGCTCGACTGGGTTGGGATGAGGGTCGGAGATTAGTTTATCGGAGTGCACAAGCTAGGTCCGCAAAATTTTGCTGATGATATATATCAAACTCTCGGAAAAGACAGAATGATCGAGCAAGTGGCCTTGTCTTCATCCCTCGGTCGAATCCAATAATAGTGAGTTTGTTTATGTCAGTTCCCTTGGGGACGAGCAATATAACTTTTGCATCAGCGTCTATGCTTAAGCTGGATTTTACCATCAGTTGAACATCCCCATTCACAGTGACATCAGGGTGGATGCAGAAAATGTACAGCCAGAATTTCATTTCCATTGGAAGAGCGGCTGTGGGAATGTCACTTGCCTACTTTGAATGTGAACGCAAATCTTCGCTGGATGTATGGCATAAGTCTGGACCAGGGATGCCACGTACCAATCACAAAAATCTTTTTGTCATCTGTGAGCTTGAGCTTGAGCTTGTGCGACACCCCCTGGCTGCTACTCCGTTATCGATCTGGACTAGCTGAAGTTGCACAGGGAATCAGTAGCTAATTATGCTTGGGAGTAGCGAAACGTCTTTCAATGTGCAACTCCTGGTAATCCTAAAGTGTTTATTGATCAATACCGGCGCTGGCCAGGCCCGAACGTAGATCGCGGAAGGAAAGGGAAGGAATTGTTAGTCCTATACTTGCTTTTGCTAGAGGCCGTATATACTATTGCGCACTCAACAAGTATCACGGGAGGAGGATATTTGTTAGTAAGTATAGAAGTTGGATTCTACTTCTTCTTTACCGACGCCAGAGAGATGACTCCACTATCTGGACGAGATATCGATCCATCAACTCATGGACCGGGGACCACCGGCTTTACTTCCCTTCCGAAGGAAGACGTGACCACAGATTTTTTCACCTCAGCAAAATCTTAACGACCTCGGTTGGGATTGAACCCAGGCCAACTGGAATGAGTGGCGGTCACGCTTACCACTTAACCACCGGCGCCGTCTAAATTCTTTAGTCATCTGTGCTGCTTTAAACAGAAAAAAATCTGTAAAAATCTGTGTAAAATTTCCGAAAACTCTAAAAAATCGGAATATTTAAAAAAATCAGTGAAATTTTCATAAAAAATCACAACAATCAGTCATTTGTGGAAAAAATCTGCGACCAAAAATAGTTAAATAAATCTGTGACATTACATAAAAATCAAAGTCCTATCAAAGACCAGCGCATTCTGGGAAAAATGGACCCAAAACGCGATTTTTTTGAAAGGGCTGGATGACGTGGAAAGATGTTTTTTACGTTGAAAGGTCTGAAAATTGATTGCATTTACAGCGACCGCACGGTGCGCTATCATGTCCGTTTTGCCCTGATTCCCCTTTCTGTTTAAGTTTATGTTCAAGACTGAATATATAATTCGGAAGAAAGCTGATTACGGTTGTCCAAAATTAGCATTTCTTATGTAAACAAAAATTAGAGAATCGGCTAAAAATAATTAGAATTATCTCACGAAATGTATACACCCATTTTATCCCAATTCTTCGAACACTAAAGTTTGAAGTTAATTCTGGCTCTATATTTCGGTAAAAGGCTATAAGCGGCTGATCAAAAGTAGTAATTCTTCTGTATAAAAGTCCAGAATTGAATGTAGTTAGACTGCCCACAATGGAATGCCAGCTCCCTATCATAACAATGCGCGGAAAATGGGCGGGCTCATCTCTCCACCCATTGGGACATCTCTCTATATCCATATCAACTTTTGAATAGGGCGTATGAGATTTGTAAACAAACTTTTGTTTAGCTGATTTCTCTTAATTTGTTTAAAATTTCAGCGCAGACAACATATGAAATTGATTCTACCAAGGGTAAAGATTTTGATTCATGTGTATTTTTATGAAATTCAACCTTGCCAGCAGAATAATGAGCGAAATAAGTTTGTTTACAAAAATCTCATTAGCCTTTTTGAAGAATTAATATTGATATAATGGCTTGCTTCACAACTTGAAATAGGATTTTGTCATTGGAAGGATAATCTTCATAATGGCCGTGGAATGCGCGTATCTGCTTACGGGTCCACTCACATCCCTTTTGGCCCTTAAGACAATGACAGGCTGAATATGACGAGTACCGTAAACCGGGGTGACTTTGATCATCGGGGTGACTTTGATCACTCGAAACTTTTTTCGTAGATCGCTTATTAAACCAGAATAGTCTACCGAATCATTTAGGTTTGAAATGATTTTTACTCTTAACTTATGAAATACTGGTTTGTTATACTTTTTGAGTATTTTGTTCTGTTTTGGGTACAAAAACCACAAAAAACCGAAATTTGACTTTACCTTATTTTTACAAAGCTTCATAAAGTGTCTATTTTTTATAAAACAACTAAATCTCAGATTTGAGCAAGAGTAATAAATTACAAGCGAGATTTTATTTTCCTTTAGAGTGGGATGTACCAAATTTACTTTAAAGAGTTTGTTTATTTTAAATACAAATTTTTGTGAAACTAGTTGGCAATTATTTCAAATTTTTTTAAGCTAAAACTCGGAACTATTTTTTATTGTTCAATATTCCAACGTGTTAAAATGGATGAAACATTTTGTACATTAATAAAGCACTGAAATAAAACAATTTTAGCAGTTCTAAAGGTTTTCAGAATCTTTTATTCTAGTCGGACACAAATTATACGAATTTTGGTTACTCGAATTTTACAGTACATTGAATACTTTGTATAATACCAATTAACATCTATTTAACAATGAGTATCTTTCCAGAATTAGTTTAAACAAACATTTGAATGAAAAACATTGACATCAATAACTTAATGTGGGTGAACATGCAGGTTATCAAAGTCACCCCGGAATACGAAAACGGACATCAACTTGAAATCATTTTTGGAAAAATAGCTGTAAGCGGACAATTTTAGGTAAAACCATCCAATCTTGTTCTCCTTACATCAGTACATGGTTTAAAAATATTAAACTTGAAAAAAATGTGTTGCGTCTAAAAATATGCAATGATTACTTCGAAAAGTGATCAATGTCACCCCGGTTTACGGTATGTGAAGCATGGACAATTTATACTAGAGATACTGTCCATTGCTACTGGTTGTTTCCTTGCTACAATGGGTGGCAACCATATCATCATCATATTGGACAAACTAAAATTACGCTAGAGACCCGTCTTAAGAACCATATAGTAATAGTAGCGAATCCCGATCAGAAACACATAACAGAAATATTTTAAAACTATATCTCGCATTGTTACTTGATATAAATTTCTGTAATTTTAACTACTAACGAGACCTAATTTATAACACAATATGTAACAAAAATGGTGTTCTGTTATAATCTTGTTATTTCATTCTGATCGGGATGCCCCCATTTTATTCTAAACCGGAGGTACAAAGTTAAACATTCTGTCTCCTAATGAGTTGATCACTTAACATCCATCTAGAGTATTCTTCGCTTTACACCGATCAAATGAACAAAACTCCAATTTTGCTCCGGAAGCTTTGAGAAGTCCCATTCTAAACCAACAACCCCAATCGAAACAATGGAAGGAAAAAGGCTGAACTCACCGATGTCAGGAATCCACTGCCGGGCGCTTGATCGATCCCCAACAGTAACCGCACGAAGGTGATCACGTAATCCTTGACGAACGCCTGATACAGCAGCGTGTCCAGCATCGATGCGCTAAAAACATTTCCGGCGGCGAACGGCAGCCGGAACATGTACGATATGTGCGAACCGCGCTCCTTCTCTCGCTGTTGGAGATCATTAAAAGTATCAACGGAATTGGTACGATCGGGCCCTACCGGAAGTAGTAGTGCATCGAGGGCGTAAGTTACCTTCTCCATTTTGCTCAGGTGAAGGGCATATTTGTCGTGCGCTCGGAACTGCATGAACCTCATGTTCGAGCTCTGCGATAATTCGGTTATGCTGCGGATACTTGGGAAGAACCTGATCGCAGAAATAAAAAATAAATACATCATTCACGTCAGACAAGTTGGAAAAAGGCACTAGAGAGCACAGCTGGCATACTTGAACATAGTTTGCACGGCAACGATCGTGTTGCAATCGGCCAACGTATCCTCCTCGGCAGAGTTCGAAAGTTCTTTATTGACTACGACAACGTTCTCGGCTAGCGTGATACCAGCACGCAGCAGATCATCCAAGCAATCGATGGAACCCAACATCCAGTAAACCTACACAGTAAACATGGATCAGTTAATTTGATGGTTAAATCGATGGAAAAAAGTAATGCGATTCGCAGCAATTTCAAACGGTTTACCAATGGAAAGTAGGAGATGGCATCTAGGAAGGCTATATCTGGTCGCCTTTCCAGCAGCAAAATAATTGGATTCAGTGAGGTTTTCGAGCGGAAGTGTGCCCGTAACGGTATGATGAAGTTGTAAATGCCATTGGAGGCGTAGTCGGCAGCTAGGATAATGGTTTTGTTCTGCCACTGGTACTCCTTTGCATTACGGTAACTACAGTGTTCGCAGACCTGAAAGAAGTACGATGGGTTGGGACGGGTTAGCGTGTATTTGATTAGTGCAACGATTTGTGTACTTACTTGAGCAAGTTGTAGGCAACAGAGCGGTTTCTTCTCCTTGAGTAGGAAGCACAACGTCGGACTGACTCCGATGAAAGGCGATACGGGCGGGAAGCCTTTGACAATTCTGAAAGTAGAAAGGTAAAGGTTTTGTGGTGAATAGGCTCGTTAGGTATTTTGGTCTTATAGGAAACCTGTAAAGAGTCGGAAGGTGTCTTCCAATCACCCCCTTTTTTAATCGCCTACTCGTATGCCGAAACAATCGTTCTCGACTGTTAAACATGGATCATGAAGCGGTTTGCTAGTTGATCAACTGAACTATTTACGCTATCTCTAGGCTATCTATCTAGCAATTAACTCGAACAACTCTTGAGATACGTTACGATTGGTTACATTTAACGAATAACAACTATTCTACGCATGAAATTGTAGTAACAACATTGCTGTGTTTTAAAGCCAAAGCCGAACGATGCATATTCAAGCGGTTTCTAAAACCAACAGCGTACAGACAGCCGGTTACTTCGAAAACGTACCCACGAAAGAAGAGTTTCTTAAAAAATGAGAGCAACTACATCATTACAGTGTGGTTTTCAGTTTGATGTCGGTATTTTATTTAAAAATAAATATTCTATTTTATATTATTATTATATGTAATACAAGACTTTTGAAAGCTTTCACATACTTCCCATATTATAGTAGGTCCCAGATCAATTAGACGGAAGCCTTTTGGGCGAATGTCGATTGACCGAATATCAGTTGGCTGAATGGACCATTTAACCGAATGTTGTTAAGTCAAATGCTATTATACCGAACAGGCCAATAGGCGAAAGGGCAATTTCACCGAATGTCATTTAGCAGAATATTAATTGGCCGAATGCCATTTAACCGAATGCTAATTGGCCGAATGCCAAGTCACAATCCAAAAAGGTTTTGATTACAATAAGTACAAAAAGATGTCGATTAAAAACTTAAATCATGTTTCTTTTTCAAGTTCAATATATACAGAATAAAGTAAAAATATTCACACAAGCTTCCTTAAGCGAATGCGGATTGCCGGGTCTTCCATCAAGTTTTGCACGGCCTCCTTGATCGCTTTTCTTGCTGCAGAACGTCACACAGTGGCACGACGTGTGACATGACCATAAAAACCAATTATTTTGAATTTTTGTTGGAAAATTTTATTTAATTTTTCAAAAAAACTTCAAAATTTTCCGATAATCAGATACAAGAACAATTTTAAACATGTCGTTGAAGCTATTTAGGTCGAGGATTTTGGTACAGTTTAATTTACACAAATTTTTAATACAATTAAATTTCAACTGGCGATATCTCAAGATCTACAGGACCGATCGAAGTAATTTTGAGTTCATTGAAAAGAAGAACGATTTCCGATTGTTTTTCATCAAGAAAAATCAGTTGAGAAATTAATTGAAATATCAATGATTTGTATTTAGACACCTCACAATTTCCATCGCTTTTCACGGATTATTTATTTTGTATTATGTATTATCTAACTCAGAATTTAGTGTAGTTTCAAGATATGTAGGCCTCACCTTGCACATTTTGCGCCAAAGACTTTATAAGCATGTTTCGAAAATACCATTAGGGAGAGGTTGTGTACCTCATAAATTTTCTTACTAATTTAGTTTTAGGTAACTTCATATTGTTGAAAATATGGTGCTTTCTACTAGTTTTGCTATTTGTTTGATTTGATTTGATAGGCCACTATTATTGACGTGTATATTAACCCTTTAACGTCCACAGCTTCCAAATGGGTCTACTTAAAAATAATCGAAAAAAACAAGTTATGGGATTTTAAAACTGAGAGCTGGAATGGATTCAGTGACCCAAAATTAGTTAAAAACCTAATTTCGAACCACATAAACCTAGTTTTATAATTTTATCACAACTTTGTATAGAGTGGTACTACTGTACATCAGTTTGCATTGAACTGCATCTTGCCGACAACTGTCTTTCGCGTCTTCTCGAGGTGTCGCTTGACAATGGCCCAAAAAATTTTCTAGTGGGCAGAGCTCTGGCGTTTTAGGATGGTTTATGTCTTGGGGGCTGGACGTTGATCACGACATATCTTTTCATGGCCTTTTTTCCCTAATAGCAAGCTGCAGACTCCGGCCAAAACAAAACAAGACAATTATGTTCTTTGAGGAAATGCAGCTGACGTTTTTCCAGACACTCCTGCGCAAAAAATTCCTGGTTGATTGTTCCTGTTGCGATGTTAATGCCACTCTTTTAGCCACAAGAACAGAGGGCCTGCCACACGATATATTTCTTTGCGAACTTTAATAGCTTGATGTGTTTGCAAATCGCTGGTTTCCAATGTCTGAGCTGTCGAAAACGCCGAATTGACCAGGGCGATTTATTGCGAGGACTAGCTGCAGGAACATGTACTCTGAACATATATGGTCAAATGGCAAATTATGCGTCACGTCGAAGTGCACGAATCAGAATCAGGAATCAAAATATACTGGCTAAAATTGAACGGATCCCGTATGTATTCGAGGATTTGTGCCTCAAGGCAGCGTGCATCCCTATTTTGACTGTTTTACATGACTAGCATTTCATTTCAATGGATTGTGCTTCTCATATCAATAGGTTCGAGTAATTTCGATATTTCGCTATGTTTATCTGCTGTAACAATGAAGGTATTGAACATTTGTACTTTCGAAAGGTGAAATGACTAATTATTGTTATTATTTATTTATTTACTTATTTATTTTTCCTTTTTTATTTCGACTATGTTAGTCACATTTTCTTTTTTACATTTTAACGACATTCAATTAGCTAGAGATTACGACGGTTGTCACGGTAAAGATGGACATGTCTATCTGTACCAGGACACATGATAGTGAACTCGGGTGATTCGTAGTTATGCTGCCTAAGCTCGACCCTCATTAGCAGAAGACAAAAATTAAGCCCGTACGATGTTAAGCCTGTTCTAATGACCCTGCCACTTCTAGTTTTCCGATCTGTTTACTTCACATCCTTGCTCTCACTTGAGTACTATGGTTCTAATTTTCATAACTTTCCCTACCCAGTAATCTCTAGCTAATTGAATGTCGTTAAAATGTAAAAAAGTTATTATTTATTTTTTTGCTTTCGGTCTCTTTCTGCACTGAATGCCTATCACCGATACCAGAGGGGCGACTCTACGATATAAACCCTAGACTTGCCACTTAACTACCGGTGCCGTCTTTGAGATACTAATTTGTTGAATATGAAAATGTTGAAATTACTTAAAATGTATATTCCTTGTTTTCGACGTGGTCATGTTTTTTTCCTTTTTTTAAGATTATTTCCTTTTTTTAAGGTTATTAGGAACGCGTCCAATGGAAAATAGATAAAGAAAGAATGACCGGAACGGTGACAATTCCTCTTTTACTGGACACACTGAGAAAAGATATGTCCTCAAGCAGGAATCGAACCTGCGATCTCCCAGTCTCTAGTTGGGTGCGTTAGCCACCCCGCCATCGAGGAACTGCGATGAAGTCATCACAGATTCTCAAAAGTGTCGTGGTCAGCGTCACAGCCCCAAAACCTACCAATGGATCCATCTACCCCCAATGCGTCTTATGAACAAATCGTTACCGCCCCTTCTCAGGCAGAACTCACGCGTTATCTATTTTTAGCTCCAGTGGATCGCGTTCATCAGGTTTACAGGTCCTCGATGGTGGAGTGATTAACGCACCCAACTAGAGACTGGGAGAAAGCTGGTTCGATTCCTGCTCGAGGACATATCTTTTCTCAGTGTGTCCAATAAAAGGTGAATTGTCACCGTTCCGGTCATTCTTTTTCTGTCTATTTTCCATTGGACGCGTTCTTGAAAATTTAAAAAGTCTTCTAAAATAGCGATCTGTGTCCATCTGAGCTGCTGATATAAAATGGCCTTATTGTTAAGATGAGGAGATTTAAAATGTGAAAATTATGTGAAGTATTCCAGAAATTAGTAACAACCGTGCGCTTCGTTAGTCACGATAACGTTCAAACAATGGACATTTAACCCGCCTAACTCCATCATTCCTCATTATTGACGGAGGCACTTTTCAGCCTCAAACAGCGTCTTATAACTATGAAGGTCAGATTACATCATATGGGGATGGCATAGCGTAGCTGGTAAGTCCATTACACTGTACGCAGCTGACCTAAGTTGGAACTCCCACCGCCGCATATAGTGTGTTGTCCACCACCCTTTGTCACTTTCGGATAGATTGGTCAGAAATGCATCTTTTTAGGATCTACTAAAATCGTTTTCCGTTTTTCGACGGTACCTGGACATTTACAATGCCACCTATAATGAAGGAAATCTGAAATCGTGCTTCCTCCATATATTTTGATTGCCACAGTATTTTTAATACTTCCACAAGGTTGAATGATCTGGTTTAAAATTTGAAAATTAAATATCAATGTGACATAGAGTAGAAATGGCTCCCTGATTCTGGGGAGCATTTTTTAATGATTCAACTCAACAGCAGATTATACCTGTTCAATTATAGGGGCCCCTTTGCTCAGTTGTGCCCAGGGGCCCCGAGTGGTCTTAAGACGGCCCTAGTTATCATCAGACAATAGAATACATGTATGTTGAGAGTGATTGACAGCAATAACAGCATTCTTCTGCGGAGGAGATGGATTTTCAACGGGCTTCGGAAGAACATATACTCTCTTTATTTTTACCTGAGTAAACCTAAATTGAACTACACTGTTTTTCGTGACATACACTACCCGCCCGAGCAAATTCTCATGAACTCAAATACCATACAACTCCTTTAAAAGAGGGCCCATATTATTGGCTCGAATGAAAACTCGTCGAAATGTCAATTGACGATAGGTTCATCCGGAGTGTTCATTTGTGTTTACATTTTGCTAGCGTTGCCAATTCTATTTTGTGTCCACCACCCAATGTGGCTACGCCACATCGCTTTTGCGCGTACTGTACTTAAACTAGGAATAGCCCCTATGTTTGAGTAAGCCGGGCAAACGAGTGGATCAGGTTCGCTTGCTTCCGACGGCGAGTCGGTGGCCACCTCGCCCGGCCGGTCCTCAGCGGCTTTGCGCCACTTTGGGACCTAGGCCTCGGCTATGCGGCTAAGCCGCATCGAAATGGTACCCCTTAAACATTCTAACTAGAATCGGTTGTGTAACCGGAGCCGGAATACGAATTAGAATCAACCAGCATTCCGGCTGAACTTAACTAGGAAGTTTAGTAAAATTTAATCTGGACATTAAAATTTTCTGGCAACGCTCCAGCACCCCGTTAAATTCTAACGATTTCACCACCTGGGCGCCACGATATGAAATTAACTTTGTTTATTTTCGACAAGTTTTGATTCGAGCCAACAACATCCAGCCTTAAAAAGACCATCAATATGGTCCGTTATAAATTTTACAACCATAAAAACACCATAAAATGGTTTCAATAACCAATGGATACACCCAAATATGGTTTTTACACGCGATCTACCAACCATGGCGATGGTGTTTTCATAGGTTAAAAACCTTACAAACACTATCAAAATAACATATAATGGGGGTGAATCTGGACCATGAACATGAGGGTATTATGGGCTTATCGTTTGCTCGGACGTCAAAAGTTTGAAATCGCTTCAATAAAGTATTGCAACACCTAAAAAGTACAGCATCTCCTTAAAAAAGGTAAATTCGGGCTGCTATCTGCAAGGCAACTCTCTTCAGCGAAGTTATTTTAAAGGCCAAAAAGATTCGGGAGAGAAACAGTTTTCAAGTTGAAGTTGAAGTTAAATATTTTAACTTACTTCATCTCGTTACCGGAACAGTCCACATAGTTTGTTTCTTCAGTAAAGTTGTTCAAAAGGAATGGATCCTAATTATTTTAGTTCGGTATGCTGCTGCCAGGAGGCGCTAGAATACACGTGTAAGAATTTGACTACTTTGTAAGTTCATTCGTGCTGGTAAATATTGTTTGACTAGCTAAATCACCCTATCTAAATCCTATCGAGCTTCTTTTGGATACATTAAATCGTAAAGTGATAAAAGTGCGACCATCGATCTAGATGAAGAAACTCCTAAAATGCTTATCATTTGTATAAGGAAGCTAAAATATAAATGCCTAGTAAACAAGCTTTTATCAATTCAAAATTAGCCTTCATATCCAACTTGAGAAATAAATATGATTATCAGATCTTTTCACTACATTTTCATGTTATTCATATTAATTGAATGTAATGGTGACTGCAAAATTTTCAGGTTTGATTTACTTCGTTTTATGGGAAATAAACAGTTTTCGTTTGATATATTTCAAACAAACACCAGCACAGCATTGTGTCAGTCAGTCTTAATGGCATTAATTGTCATGAATAATTTAACATGTACAATACAACAATAAGATAATTTGAGTTCTGAAATGCAGTACTTCACATATACACTAGCACCACGAAATGATGCAGTTCAAAATCCAAATGATTATCAAGCATGTGGTCATGACCTCATGAAGAACAACTTTGCTGAAGACACGACATTTGTACACCGTTAGACAGTCGAAATTAAACACGCTAAAATGCATAACCTTTTATCTATACTAGTGCTACCTAAAGACAGAGATTCGAACCAAATACGTTTCCATCGTCACAATATTCGCCTTCTACCGTACAGTACCTGACTTTTTGCCGAAGATCCGAACATTCAAGGTCAAAGTCAAGTAGTATCAGTCAAATAGCTTGCTATCCACACGGTTTTATAATTAACTTCGCTGAAGATGCCGATTGTCTAGGCTGTCAGGATCAATTGATAATCCAAAATTCGTTATATCATATGTATGTACACTAGTGCCAGGTAGTTAGAAACTTCTGAATCAAACAGATAATATCCACAGTGCTCATAAAAACCGATTCTGATATAGTAGATACAAGAAGAAAACGCCATTTTTCATCATTTTTCTCCTATTTTACGAAAAACAAAATGCGGACTAAGTACACTGAAATTGTTTCATTTTGTAGAACAGTGTTATTTTTTATGAATAGCATAAAATGTCAAAAGGTTAACTAGCAAAAACTTAAATAACTCATACCACACTAGCCGTAAATATACACTTTCTTCAGCAAAAATACGCCCCTATATTTGGCTTAACTACTCGAAATGTTTCCTATGCTTCTAAAATTTTATAGATACCCAGTTTTGAAGAAAGACTAATGAAAAATACCAAAAATTACGCTTTTTGCTAAGTTTAAAGACTCTGTCGCTCTTATAATGCACAATTTGTACAAACTACCTAACCAAACTTCTCCATTTGGATCTCCAGAAAAATAAAAAAATGCTGAAAATATTCGAAGACAGTTCAGGAGCACTTCAAAATTTGAAATTGAAATTTTACCCAAAATCGGCCCATTTTCAGAAAAATCAAAATTCGCCGCCAGTAGGGAGCGTTTTAACAAATAGACTCCGAAGAAGAAAGTGGCCCTGATAACCTTTCATTTAAGAAGTGCGCCCGATGACTTTTTTAACAAGATGTCATTTTGGGACACCCTAACCCACTTTCCAAGCCGCTTTGGTCTAAAGAACAACCATTCAACCATATGGTCTGATGATTAAAACATATAGTTGAATCATATTTTAGTTGTTTTCATGTAGATTTCAAATGGTTCGTACTATCGCCTTGATGTCAAAGGGAAAGTTACAGGATATGTGGGCCTTTTGAAAAACCTATTGCTGTTGAGGGAGAAACGCGAAGAACTTATGACAAGGTCATAATGAAATAAAATAATTGTGTTGTTAAAACAAAGTTTCAAATCTTGAGAACTGCTACATTTCAGAATATTTTTGTTATGATCATTTTGATGAAAAAAGGCGTTTATAATCATATTCAAAAAGAAAATTAAAATAGTATGAATTATAAAAATATGTCAAGGAAAACTTTTTTTATTGAACGCTTCTCCATGATCCAAATACACTGAAAAAAGTTCTTTTACGCCTTTAAAACGATAAAGATTAGATTGTTGACATTTTATGATAGGGTAACGCGAATAACTTTTAAAAAGGGCATAATTGCACGAATTAATTGTTTGTGTTGGATCAAAACTCCAAATATCTCGAAAACTATCAAATTTTGGAATATATTTGTTAAATGCATTTTGAAATTACGGTTTTGTATATCAATTAGTATGAAATTTAAAAACATGTATAAAGTTGTTGTTAGAAAAACTTTTGACCGATAAGCTCTCCATCAAAACGTTTTGCCTTTCTCATATAAAGAAAGGCTATGCAATCACTGTAAAAATCGACTTTTTAACCGAGGCCCGGAGGGCCGAGTGTCATACACCATTCGATTCAGTTCGTCGAGATCGGCAAATGTCTGTGTGTGTATGTATGTGTGTGTGTGTATGTGTGTGTGTGTGTATGTGTGTGTGTGTGTCATTTAAACTCACACAATTTTCTCAGAGATGGCTGAACCGACTTAGTTTCAGCTGAAAGGTATAACGCTCCCATAAGCTGCTATTGAATTTTTAGTTGATCCGACTTCCGGTTCCGGAGTTACGGGTTGAAGAGTGCGGTCACACAGCAAATTCCCATATAAACTGGTACCACCATAATGTTCAAATGATTTAAAACATATTAAAATTGATGTAACATTACTCTAGTTTGCGGGTCTAGATCACTAATGATCAATCAAAGCAGCTTTGACCACATTGGCCACCTATGACGGTTCATGACGCCCCCGGGGAACTCGCCAAGTTCCTAAGCTAATATCACACCCATTCCCCAACGAATTCTCTACCGATTTTTACAAACTTGATTTCAAATCAAAGATACAGTAATACCATTGACTGCTGCTGAATTTCATTCGGTTCTGATTCTTGCTTCCGGAGTTACAGGGGTGTTAGTAAGGATACACTGGAATTTCCCATATAAATCGGTACAATCGTAATACCTCAGAGGCTAAAAACTATTGAAATGGTCACCAAATTATTTCTAATCGCAGATCTAGATCACTGATTGCCAATCAAACATTCTTTGAATATATTGTCCACTATCGACGATTCCGGAAGTCCGGAATTCCGGGCATATTCCACAATTAATCGGTTCTTCGGTGATGACTGAACCGATTTTCTCAAACCAAGTCTCAAATGGAAGGCAAAATATGCAGTTGATTATTACGTCGCCGCCCCTCCTCCCCCCGCCTTGCCCTTACACCTCCCTCCTTCATCACTCCCCTTCCCTTGGACCACCCTCACGCCCGCATTTCCTTCATCCACCCCGTATACCGAAATAAGATGAAGGATTTCTGACGCATCCTCCACTCTCACTCTACTAACCCCCCATTCCCTCCACTTTCAAACCCATTCCACCAACATTTCAAAATATAATCACATGAAGATAACATTGAACTCATGCTGATTAAGCTAATTAAATACTATTCTTTTGCCTTTCTCATATAGAAAGGTTATGCAATTGCTCCAAAAACCGACTTCCTAACCGAAGCCCGGAGGGCCGAGTCTCATATAACATTCGACTCAGTTCGCCGAGATCGCAAAATATCTGTGTGTATGTATGTGTGTTTGTATGTGCGTATGTATGTGTGCATGTATGTATGTATGTATGTATGTATGTATGTATGTATGTATGTATGTATGTATGTATGTATGTATGTATGTATGTATGTATGTATGTATGTGTGTGTATGTGCGGATTTGTTAACAAAATGTCCACATCGGTTTCTCGGAGATGGTTGAACCGATTTTTAGAAACTAAGATTCAAATGAAAGGTATACTATTCTCATAGGTTGCTATTGAATTTCATTTTCAACCGACATCTTGTTCCGAATTACGAGTTGAAGAGTATGGTTACAAAACAAAATTTGTTGATTTGTCCACATCGGTTTCTCGGAATTTTCTGAACCGATTTTGACAAACTTGATTTTAAATGGAAGGTCCATCAGCTGCTGTTGAATTTTGTGTGGATCCGAGTTCTGGTTCCTGAATTACAGGGTGATACGTACGATCACGCAGCAAATCTCGATTCTAACGAATTCTGCGATGAATGTAAAAAGGTAAAATTTTTGCCTTTCTCAATAGAAAGGTATTGCAATTGCTCTGAAAACCGACTTTTTAACGGAGGCCCGGAGGGCCGAGTGGCATATACAATTCGATTCAGTTCGTCGAGTTCGGCAAATGTCTGAGCGTGTGTATGTATGTGTGTATGTATGTATGTGTGTGTATGTGCGTCTGTGTGTGTATGTGACCAAAAATGTCACTCATTTTTCTCAGAGCTGGCTGAACCGATTTTAACAAACTTAGTCTCAAATGAAAGATACAACGTTCCCATAGGCTGCTATTGAATTTCTATTGGATCCGACTTCTGGTTCCGGAATTACAGGGTGGTGAGCACGATCACGCAGAAAATGTCGATTTTAATAAATTCTGCAATGAATGTATAAAGGTGAAAATTTTTCCAAAATATGACCACAACTGCTTCGATTTGTAGTATTAGGTCACTAACATCCATTCAAAGTCTTTTTGGCCACATTGGCCACCATAATCGGTTCTGGAAGCCCCGGCGGAAGTATCCAAATTCAGAATAACAGTCACATCGGTTTCTCGGAGATGGCTAGACCGATTCAACCAAACTTAGTCTCAAATGAAAGGTGTTGCGCCTTCGTAAATGGTTATTTAATTTCATCCCGATCTAACTTCCGGTTCCGGAGTTACAGGTTGTGGCGTGCGATCACTTAGCAAATTGCGATTCAAACCGATACTCCGATGAAAGCAAAAAAGGTAAAAATTTCGCTAAAATATCTCTCAAACAACTTAAATTTGCTGTTCTAGGTCACCGACGGCCAACCAAACTTTCGTTGACTACATTGACCACCATAGACGGTTCCGGAAGTGCCCGGGAAAAGCGGCCATCTTTCAAAATTGACGTACTCACATCAGTTTCCCGGAAATGGTTGGGCCGATTTTCACAAACACTGTCCCAAATGATAGCTATAGTATCCCCACAGATGTCTATAAAATTTCGTACGGATTGCTTGGATGCGTCCAGAAATATAGACTAATCCATCCGGTCACATATGAAATTCCCATATAAGCCGGAACTAAATTTTTTTTCAAAGGGGGGACCCCATGAAATTTCAGAAATCAAATTCGTTTTTGATGCCAAACATCTTTAAAATGCATGAAACGTCGAGATTTTATGTTATCTCGAAATTTTTTTTTTAGGAAAATCGACTTTTTGGGGCTGCCGATTTCGCACCTTTTTTCAATTTAATATTAATGTAGCTGTTTTTTCTTTTACAAAATTTTAGAACTCGAATAGTGATTTTTTCTTGTATATTTGTCATGTCATGTATAATAATAAAATGTAATATATTCATTTGAAAGCTTTTAATGAATATAAACAACGCAAACATTCACGTGTTCATGATTGAGAAAGGCACAATTGCACCGCTAGGTGGATTAAAACAGGTTTCTTTTATGTTTTTATTGACAAAATATAAAAAATTTGAAAAAATGTTTTTTTTTGCAATTTAAACATAAATTTTTGTTTTTGTGAAAAATAAAATTACCGAACAAAAAAATTAAAAATAATGCACGTAGAAACATCTACGCCCTTTAAAAAAATGCGCTTAAGTCGAAATAATTTTATTGATTGTGGAAATGTTTAGTCTTCCATGCCGGTGAAACCTGCAAAGTTTCATCGGAATATAAGATGGTCAGTCACGATTTTGGAGATTTTTGGACTGATCTTCGTGGAATTCCTCAATATCATCTGTTAAGTCTTTATGCAGTTTCAGCTAATCCCCATCAATAACGGAGTATGCAACCAGGGGTGGTCATACAAGCTCACAAACTCAAGCTCAGAACCAAGGGAAGTTGGGTGTTTGTCATACCTTTCTAACGGTATGTAGAACTTTGCATTCAAATGAACGAAACAAAGTTTATGGACAATAAACAAAATCTGGCCCACGACCAGGGGCACTTTCCTATTTTTAATGTTGGTTGTACAATGTACATATGCTGATAATTAAGAATCCCAGCTGCTAAATAGTGAATAAGTTATGCTTCGTCAGCAAGCATTGCCTCTCCCTTTCTCGCTAACGGGCAGGAGCCGCCTGTGCTTCTCATCTAGTAATCAACGACTAAAACAGCCGAAAAGTTAACCTACTCGTCAGCAGCTCTTTTGTTCTACCTTTAAGTAGGGTAGAAGTATCATTCTTCGCCCCCTCCCTAATTTTCGCCCCCCTTGTAGAACAATTACAAATAATTCTATCTGCTTTACGATCTGGACCTCCGCTTTCGACTATTATTGAAAAACAAACTAAGACGAATAAAATGTGCAAATTGCCCTAATTTAAACAAAAATATTTCATAACGTACTTTTAATCGTAAATAAAGTAATACCTGTAGACCACTTATTTTCCTGAAAACTAAAAAAGGTGACAATTTTTTATCGCGGGGAAAGTTATATAAATTTTGTGAGTAAGCGTTAGAATTTTCGATAGTAATGTTTTTGAGCATTGCAGGAATACATGTCAACGCACATCCGCGATTATTACCTTTATTTAATTAAGTTTGAACAATTTTAAAAAGTGGCGAAAATTAACGCAAGATGAAACTCAATTCTAATCTTTGCCCCTGGCGAAATCCCATATAGCGTTCTTTTTTTCGTGTGGGTTTCTATCTTCACCCCGTTCCACAGTTGTCCCAAAGTAGACTATTGATTGTAGCCATGTGATGTCTTTGAGGAAATTTCTCCGATCTTTCTTTCAATCACATCGGATCGTTGACTAATCTCCTTAATAGTGAGTTACGAAATTTATTTTCTTCAATAATTCAGATAGAAAAATACTCACTTCAATAATGTTGCAGAAAAACTTACCAGGAAGATTTCTTTCGGAAACTTTTAGTTTTCGAGATACAAGGATTTATTTGTGAAAGACCCTCAAAAACAGTTTTTTCACCACAACTTCTATTATGGAGCTTCAAGCGATTTTTGATGTTCTAGAAAGTAATATAGACGGCTGAAATAGACAAATTTCTAAAATATCATAACCTGTTTTCGCTTCGCTTTTCGCTATTTTCAGAGCTATTCACTCTTTCTAAAGTCAACATCTCTAAACCGAGTAAAAACGGATAAACTACTTGGTAACTAAATGAAAGTACTTCTTTTTATACTGGAAAAATAAGAGCGCCCCTAGTCTGCTCTCTACCTATTCAGTTGCAGTGAAGACAGTCAGATTCTGCAATTTATCTTTGAATCCCGCGCAGTTGTTTTCGATTTCTAAAATATGTTATTAACAATTCAATTAAACTATATCAATAATAATTAGAAAACCTTTTACAAACGTAATGTTTGGTTTTTTACGAATATATATTCATGATATTCGGATTCTAAACAGCACCGAGCAGGTTTATAGGTTTTCTCTGTAAGGAAGACAAAACCTATCAAAATACAACCTCTCCATTCATTTTTTTCATAGTTTATAGAGAAACAAGCCAAAAATTAATTCGTTTGGAAAGCCTTATTGAAAACAAATACAACGGAGTTTCTGTCAGTGATTGAGGGGTTATATATATTGAGGTGCAGGACGAAAGGAAAAAATTTGAAATTTTATGAAGGTATGTAGCCATATTTATATCGAATACCTAATATACGTCTAGCGTAGTACAATGTCTATTTTGCAAAACCCACTTGTGAACATGAATAAATATTAATAGGGTGGGTGCTCCTATAGTTGAGGTGCACCAATAGTTTCAGTAGTGGATTATACGCCTAACTAAGGTACCAACCATCAACAAATATTTTTTTATCGATTAGTGGATATAGTGGTACAAGCGGTTTTGAATACATAAATTGGTTACTAAACAATCTTTATACTTTTCCTATGAAGTAGGGATTGAAAGCTTTCGTTTAATGTATTAACATTGCCAATAGGTCTATTCATCGATTTTTAGCAAAAGTTTTCCTTGAGTATTCGACTATTGGTACATCCACGCTAATTGTCGAAGTTATAACCATTTCCAAAAAAGCGCGTTTTCTCTAAGAGATTTGCCGTGACTACGATTGTTGTATAACAGCTCAATTGAAAACATAAGAACAAAAAAAAATCATAAGTACAGGCACTTGTGGTGTCCTTGAACTATGCATTGTAATTTTTTTATTTTTGCGAACGGGGACGATTTTTCTAAAAAATCCACTATTTTTCTATTATCACTGAGATTTTTTTTAAGAAATTCATAACATTAATATGAAAATTTTGACGAAAAAATGGAATCATTCAAGGACACGACAGTTAAATTACAAACAATTTAAAAAAAGAAATTTAACATCGGTTGCAAACATTTTCGGCAATCGTAGTCACAGCAAAGACATTTTTGGAAAAACATGATTTCGAGATAATCACGTGCAAAGTTTCTAGTATATACCCGGGACCTCATTGGGGAATAGTGAAATACGCTATAATGTTGGTTCTACTGCTTGAATATTTATAATAATTTATAAAAACATCCTTAAGAACTTATACTGCCGCTCTACGTATAATTGTCTCATGTGTATTGGGTATTCCATTGCACATGGAGTAGTTTTGCGTATAACGATAAGAAAGACAAAAGAATAGTTATTGTTTCGATTTTTATATCTACACATATATCCTTTTAATTTAAGTGAACATCTGTAGTCATTTTGGGCATATTCGAAATATTTGAAAGAAATTGAAATTGTTGCCCCAAATCAACTACCAAAAAATATCTGTTTCATTCATGATTTACATAAAGAATATCGTTGATAATTCCAAAATGATTTTTAAAACATATGCTTGACATATTAATTTATGTATCCATTGCATCTGCTGCAAAACCGGAAGTAAATAAATTTTTAATCCTGTGCAGCTACGAAAATGTAGTGAGAAGCCTTGGGGTGTCTTGATTTTTCTAGCATTTAGAGTATTTTTCTAGTAATGCTATTTAGTTAACGAATAGTTTGTTCGTTTTTGCACGTTGCTATTCTCGTTCGTTGGCGCGTACATCGCCTTCCTTGTTCGCGCAAAATATCGAGAACACTCTTATGGCGTTTTCGTTTTTTCTTGGTGCTACACCGGTGTAGTGCAAAGAAAAAGATAGACTGATTACACCCAAGTTTGAATGAGTGTAGCACCGACTACACCGGTGTAGTACACTGTCAAAAACGAATATGCCATTAGTAGTCCATGCTCTTCGTGCATCCACACTCGCGTGTGCTCTTCAACGCATTTCACGCTTGCGAGATAACAAAGCACACGAGACTTTGCGAGAAAAACTTCCTGGATATGCCCTACATACTAGATGAAAGCTTGGGTTTCTCGCGAGCATTCCCGCTCGAGATTTTGCTTAATCCGGGCGCGAACGATGAAGAGCGCTAGGCATGCTCTGCGCATGATCGTAAATCAGTCCCATAAAGATAAGAAATCCCATAGAAGATTGTTTGATAGTTTTTGAAAATATAATCTGGATTTGCCTAATCTTTTCACTATTACCAATTCTGTGATATTATAGCATGATAGAATTCGTGAAATTGTGCGTGGGCGCACGAGGGCGAAGAATAGAGCAACAGGGGGGCGAAGATTAAATTTAGGGGGACGAAAATTGAAACACATCTTGATTTAGAATATTGTTATTTTTTCGTTAATTTAATGTTTTAAATCACTTTTATTCAGGATTATTGGATACTATATGATACGTGATGAGAATGATAAAATAAAATTAGTTGGAGCAATTCAAAATTGTTGAAATTTAAAGTTTTTCCGCAAACAAATGTTTTAGGGGGCGAATTATAGTACATTTACCCTACACTTAGGCTGTAAAACACTTTTAACGTTTAGTCAAAATTTGACAGTTCGAAAGTTATTTTCTCTCGAATTGTAAAATTTAACCGAGAGAGTACCAACGCTTCAAATGTTGATATTTGGATAGTTATTTAAAATTGACAGCTGCGATAATCATGTGTTGGTGTGATTATTTGCCGATATTTTAAAATTAGTTTTTTTTTCTTGTAAGTATGACATTAAGTATGACAGTCTCGAAACATAAACATCCACATCAAAAAATAACTCAAACAAATCTTAACTCAACACGTTTTTGTTTTCACTTCTATCCTTTTCTTTCTCTATTGAAAAATATAGACAACCTCCATTAAACACAGAAAATGTTTTCACCTTTTTATTCTGCATCATGGGCAAACCATTTGACTGCATATCAAGAAGACTGGCAACTCTGTTCTGAATCTGGAGATAGTAACAGCAACACCACTTGCGGGTAAAGCTAGTACTTCCCATAGTGATGCACACATACATAAACACTTTTACATTAAGCTTCCTACCTTCCTCCAATAGAGGCGCTGTAACATCTGTCGCTCCTCGTTTGTATGGGGAAAGGAAAGAGATATCTGTCTTTTTAGTATGTAATCTTCGCTATGGCACTGTCAATTTTAACAATGCTCAAGAGCAGGGTTATTTTGCAAATAACTTTCGAAATGTCAAATTTTTACCAAAAGTTAAAAATTTCGCCAAACGGTTCACAGCCTTAAAAAGGATGCAAAAGCAGTGATAAACTCATGATTGGGCCTTCTTGCCAATTAACGGGAACAATCTACAATAACTCGCAACAGCTAAGTTGAAACTATTGAGAAAGGCAAAAACATTCAACAAGCAGCGTAAAGCACGGAAAAAAATCCGCCAATTAGAAATGTTTCGTGGAAGAATCCGACTGCTCTACGGAAGCACCGGTTCTTCGCTTGAACGCAAGCAATAATAGAACAAACAAACAGATAAACCAGCAAACAAACAAATTCACGAAACTAGAATTATGTATAATTGAAATGAAAAGAATAAATAACGGTTTTTTCGGGAAGAGTTGGTGGACACTTACCGGGAGCAATCGGTTCGCCATGCAGGAGGTGTATGAGTTGAATCTTTGCTATCGGATGTCGAGCTACAACATTTCGACTCGCCGGATGAGCTCAGAGCGAGCGTTTGCAGAAGGGACAGTTCGGCACTTCCGAGGCCGCTGGGTTTGTTTATTTTTTGTTTGTTTGGTGGACGACGGGTGTGGGCACACATATATGATTATTTGCAGAATGTGGGAAAGAGAGTGGAAGTGAAGATGTGAAGATAAAAAGGGGGTGTGCGGTTTTTTTTATCTCTATTGGCAACAAAAGGGGAGGCCAAGTTTGTTTGTTTGTGTGATGATGCGATATTTTTGTTTGGAATTGGGATAAAAAGGTTGGTTGTGCTGGATCGGTGAATGTAATATTCATGGTGTGATAAATGGCTTATTTGTTGGGTATTTAAATACACTGAATTTTTCACCTGGTGGAACCTAGACGATAACGTAATAGGGTTGTTAGTTGAGGATGTTAGGGTAACGAAAATATACTACCTCCCAAACTTGATTCAAAGGGTTCAAGAATAATATAATGACAGTAGGTAACAAAGTTACAATCAAACATTCCGATACATTATTACAATATTATTGTTGTTGACAGAAGAAAGAGATAAATATGGAGGTTAGGGTGCTATTCGAAAATATTTTAAAGTTTAAAACAAGCTTAATAAAATCAGCCAATGCAATAGTGAAAAGATAAAAAAGGATGGCTTCTTGTGCATCAATTAGAGCTGCTGTTATAAAATCCTGCATCATTCGACATACACCTCGGATGAGCTAAGCAGCTTTGAAATCATGTGAAACAGTCATGATATCTTTGCTATATTATTCTCACAGGAGAAAATTAGATTCAAACCATTTTGTGATATCTGGCGGTCATGTCAATACTGCTAGATATTGATGAGACGAAGTCGAAACGCAAAACTTTGACTTATAACAGTAGTAGCACAGATAACAGACATTTAGGCTGGCATGAAATTTATTTAAAAACCTGTGTAAACTTTGCCTTGAAAACGTCTGTTATTTGTGTTTTTTCCTTTTACGCACAAAATAGTTTGAATCCAATTTGCTCCTTAAGGAGTAATGTAGTAAACGCACTGGCTTGTTAGCGGACCAATATTTCGATTTCACTATTCTCTATGCTAATGAGAATCAGAACTTATGTTTATTTATTTATTTATTTATTTATTTCGTCAATCGATGTAGACTACAGATTTCCTTAATTACTAATGTGTATATTTCGTGAATTTAGTATAAATGAAGCAATTTCGGCTTTTACTGAATCATCCTCTTACGCGTTAGAATTTCTTTTGTGTATAAAATATTGCTTTAGTTTCAGTTTAGACATTGTAAAATCAATTGAGTCGCAATAGTGATTATAAATAGACATCATTCGATTTATGGGGCTATATTTTGCATAGTTTGTGCGAAAAGGAGTTATTGAAAATATACTTCGATTTCGTAGCTGTCGTGAAGGTGCATAAAAGTTCAATTTGGATAAAATTTCAGCTGAATCGATACGATGCGAAACAATATTATTAATGAATGAGAGCATTGCAAACTCGCGACGCTCCTTTAATGTTTGAATATTGATAAGCAAGCAGCGTGCTTCATAAGATGGCAGAGGGAATGCTGTCCATCCTAATTTACGAAGGGCAAATAATAAAAACTGTTTTTGTACCGATTCTATTCGTTCTTCATGTCTGCTTGAAAAAGGGCACCAAATAATACTGCAATATTCCAATATCGACCTAACATATGCAATATATAATATTTTTATTGTATAAGGATCTTCAAAATGATAGCTAAAGCGTTTTATAAAACTGAGCATGTTGTTAGCTTTGTGTATAATTGTGTTATAATGATCAATAAAATTTAACTTTGAATCTAATATAACACCTAAATCCCTAATTCTTTCACATTTGACTACAGTCTGATTTCCTAAGGTAATCTCAACATTCGGTGTTTGTCGTTTTCTACTAAAGGTTATTGAATTACACTTTTTCACGTTCAGTTGTAAGAGGCTTTTTTGACACCACATGTGGAAAATTTGTATTTCGTTTTGAAATGTATTAATATCCTCGGCATTTCTTATCTCCAAATAAAGTTTCATATCGTCCGCATAAATTAGTATTTTCAGTTTTTTGAGAATGAAGGAGATATCGTTCACGTATAAAATAAACAATAGAGGGCCTAAATGAGAGCCTTGTGGAACTCCTGAGGTGACTTTAATTGGATTAGATTGCTTTCCTTTAAATTTAATTATTTGCTGATGTTCGGAGAGATATGATTCTAACCATGTAAGTAGCCCAGGCTCAATGCCGATCTTTGTCAATTTATAAAGTAACATTGGGATGTCAATGCGATCAAATGCTTTACTAAAGTCTGTATAAAGTGCCTCCACGTAGTTTCCATTATCCATTGCAATCAGTGTATAATTAATAAATTCTAGTAAGTTTGTTGAGGTCGAACGACCTTTGAAGAAGCCATGCTGGAGGTTGGAAATTCTGTTTTTTATTTGAAGAAATATTTTTTTGTTAATGATTGATTCGAAAAGTTTCGGAATACAGGAGATTATGGCTATACCACGATAATTACGTACGTCAGATTTTTTGCCAGATTTATATATAGGCACTAAAAAAGATTTTTTCCATATTTTAGGGAACTGTCCAGATTGCAAAGACATATTAAACAGCCAGAACAATGGGGCAGTTAACTCGGTTGCTAGGTTTTTCATAAATAATGGTGGGATTCCATCAGGGTCAGAACCTTTTGATACATCTAAATGTTTTAGAGAATTGAAAATGTCTTCCACTATGACATGATTGACACTAATATCCAAAGGAAAATCGGGAAGAAAAGCGAAGTAATCGCGATCACGGTCTTGTTCAGAAAAAGTCGTATATATTTCTTGGAAGAATGTTGCAAATAGGTTGCAGATTTCTTCCGAGTTATCACGTACGTTGTCATCCAAGTGCATTGTTGATGGGAAATTGTCTGATTTTAATTTAGTTTTGACGTAATTGAAAAAATTCTTTGGACAAGATTTGATCTGCTGTTCCGTTTTTGAATTATAATCCGCAAGTGCAGAATCTATGGCCATATTTAGTTTATCGCAAATGTCGAAATATTTTTCCAAGTCCTCATTATTTTGGTTTTTCTTATATAGCTTATGGGCTTTTTGCTTCCTATTTTTCAAACTCTTAATTTGTCTATTATACCAAACGGGATGCTTCGAGTTGCCGTGTCGTCTTTTTTTCTTAATAGGCACCTCTTCATAAATTATTTTGAAAATAATTTTGTAAAATACGTCCACTGCGGTTACAATATTTTCTTCATTTCTAAGGCTATTTTGCCAGTCGACATTACTTAGCTTCCGCCTGATATTGTCATAATTGGCTTTATGGTATTCAAAGACTTCTTCAAAGTCACAATCGCTGGGTTTTTGAATTTCATGGATGAATAAGGAAAATTCAATAGCAGTATGAAATGCTTCATTTTTCCACAAAGGAGTTAGAGATTCAGATACACAGAAGTCTTCCTGAATGTTTGTAAATAAAAGATCGAGATAGCAATTCTGTCGATTTTTTACGTGATTTATTTGATTTAGTCCTATGCTAGCAGTTTTGTCGAAAATATACTGCAATGTTTCGTTTTCTCCCACGACTGGGATTAAAATATGTTCGTTTTCAGAGTCCGGAATAAAATCTGCGTTGCGTTGGTTAAAGTCTCCGTAAATGTGAACTTTAACCTCGGCTGGGAGTTCAGATAAAATTTGTTCAGCAATTTGGAAAAAAGCTTCGTACGATGTTATATTAGCATGCTCTGGCGGGAAATATACAGAGGCAAAAACATGCATTTCGCCGGCAATGTTTGATTTAACCCACACATGTTCAAATTCCTTAAACTTCACTGTGACTAGAATTTCTGAATTAAATTGAGCCGAAATACCCACAAGGACTCCCCCGCCAGACTTCTTTTGAGATTCGTGAAGATTTCGATCGTCTCTGAATACGTTAAAACCACTGCCGAAAATTTCTTCACTTTTTACGCTATCGTCCCAGCTAGTTTCAGTTCCTAATATAACCAAAAATGACGAACCTAATATACGTTTATGAATTTCTGCCATTTTGGCTGGACTTTTCATCCTATTAAAATTTTGACAATACATTAATAATTCTGTCGCAGTCTTTTTTGTATTGGAAAGTCTACCATCATTATCTAATTCTTGGAAAACACTGTGCTCAACAGCAAACTCGTCTTTTTCTTCTTCTAAGGAAAGTGTCGAAACTACCGAAAACACGAATGTTGAAAGCGGCATGCCTCACACGGTGATGATGATGGCGAACATTCCGTATTTACTGCATTTAATTGTTGCGATGATCTTGATGTATCACGTGCTGGGTAGGGATTCAAAATCTCGCCTCGTGTAAATTGAATCGATGGAATATAATTTGTAGGTAGGCCGGAAAAACGATCCTTGGCTGCTGCAAGAAGCACTCTATCCGGTGGTAGAAAATTCGTGTTGCAGCTATGATTGGGATGACGGTTTTGGTTATGACTGGAGCTACTGGCACGATTAAAAAAGTTGCGATTGGAAAAATTGGCCGGCGGGCCATAATAACGATCGTTTATTGTTGCAGGGGGTCTCCGATCAGGTGGAAAAATATTGTTGTTGTTGTTGTTTTTAATATTAGTATTCCGGTTTCTAAATATTTGTTTCTTTTTACGCCTTCTAGCCTTATCCGCCTGTTTTTGTTGATTCAATCGATTTATTTCTCGCGCATCGTACTCACTCCAGTCAGCTTTCCATACTTTTTTTGTGCCCAAGAAACGCCATCCTGAGTTAATAGCGTTATTTAATTCAATTTCCAAACTGGGGCGTGAGTCATTCGGCGATAGCAATTGCGCGGTCTTATTATTCGCATATAGGGTGATGAGCCTATTTTGGCACCATTAGGGAGAGGGTCGCACTATTTTTTGAACAATTTTAAAAGAAGCCATATTATCTATAACCTTTCTCAGAATAAAGTGTCAGTGTACTGTTTCTTAAACATCTATATAATGCTTATTTAGCAGAATTGCCTCAATTTTCAGCATAAATGAAAATAAATGTTCCATTCTGTGCATCTATTCCCACCTCAACGATCCAATTATCGCCTCATGGGTGTGCCAATTTCCACCTCATCGAAAAACAATCTAGTTGAAACGCAATGCCTCATATTCCATTTGCGTCGATTCTAACTAGGTATCCAGATCATGGACGCCAACGAGTAATTTTTAAAACGAATCATTCTGCTTTTTTCAGCCGATCAAAACAAACGTAAACATCACGCACATCAATGATACTCATCAGCTGTTAGTAGAAGAGCGCCCAGAATTGCGCACGCAGAAAAAAACCATTCGAAGGTTAGCAACTGGAATGACAAGTTTCAAATCACACATTGCTGTCTCCCGATCCGAATTGTATGTGCAGATGAAAATAAAATATCTGCAATCAACAATTAGTTGAATAACTTGAAGTAATTGATTGCTTATACCTGAAATTGCATTACATTATATTTACAAGTTCATGTTTTGGTTTGGCCGCACTGGTGATTCTTTTCTGTATGATGGATACAAAAAGTTGGTTTTGATTGTGATAGTGTATCAGGAAAACATGCCAATAATAGGAACCCCCGTATTTAGTTTTATCCTATTATAACACTAGGCCTATTCTAGTGTTTGACGAGTGATTTTAAAGTGAAATTATCGTAAAAAGGTTCTCCAGCTAAAATAAAGGTATGTATCAGTGCAATGTTTAGTATATTTGTGCTTGAACAACGAGGTAT
Source organism: Topomyia yanbarensis (assembly GCF_030247195.1). NCBI lineage: Eukaryota > Metazoa > Arthropoda > Insecta > Diptera > Culicidae > Topomyia > Topomyia yanbarensis. Next base: position 393,190,025 of record NC_080672.1, read on the forward strand.
GAGGCGGTAAATGCTGGCTCGTAAAAGTGTATTTTGCTAAGCGCCGTTGCATCCAGTTTCGGTTCACTACGTGAGTGAGACGGATTAGTAGATATTTCAATAAGGTGATTTTGTTTTAATTAAAAGTTGGATTTAGAGGATAGTTCTAAATACATATGTGCACAACAAATAAAGAATAAAACTTGAGCTTATTTTTTCTCACCTGTTTTAGCCAAATCGATAGTGTCATTATCTCATATGCTTGGTTCTAAACCAAGGGGTACGAAATAGGGTCACAATAGGCTCTACTGCCATAATAGGCACATCACCCTACATATGCTGACATCGCTTTAACCTCGTTGAGAATTTCTGGCAGCAACGTTGATTCATGTGACGACCGTAGTTGCCTGGTGCTTTTGTTTTCATTGAGGGCAACTGAGACCGACTCGTCGAGAATCTCGTATCCTAGGGTGGAATTTGGAGGATTACTGTTGGCTGTGTCTAAAGACAGCTGACTAAGCTGACTTATTTCCGCGTTCATGTCACGCAAATCAGCGGATAATTCCGAAGTAACTGTTTTTAACGATTCGTATACACTATCTGATGTTGACTTAATTGCTGTGTCAAGCAGAGAGGTAACGTGGTTTTTTATTGCAATAACACTGCCGGCTAGACTACTATTTTTGTTGATTGCAATCAATTCCTGTTTAACAGTAGTGAGAAGTATTTCTAGGCCTTCGAGTGCCTCATGTACTAGGTCCGGCTTGTTTTGCTGAAATGTTAGTTGATGAATCACTTCAGTATTCTCCCGTATTTGTTTTTCCAGAAGTTTTTGCTGCTCGGCGAGTCCGTTGAAAGCAATTTTCCCATGTAGTAGTTCCTGACACGAGTCGCAGCATGGCAGTATGTACGAGTTGACATCAACCAATCTCCTGTCCTTTCTCCTTAGTGATCCCCGCTGCACGGTCACGCCAATGCAAGCTGCATGATACTTCCTTGGGCATCCAACACACGTCCACAGAATCGAATCCGCAGAGGCGTCCAAGGCACAAATTTCGCAGTTCATTTTATTATCGTTCGCACTTTTTTTAAAATCGGTCACTTAAAACAAAACAAACTTTAGCACGCGGCGCGCGGTCAAATTGAAACAAAACAAACTTTAGCACGAGGCGCTTGGTGAAATTAAAATTAAACAAACTTTAGCGCGCGATACCGGGAGCGAATGCAAAACACGTCCACACTAATTGACGACTAAATATCGAGTTATGTGCTTCCGGGACTTCACTCGTGACCAGTTGTTTGTTTTTTTTTTAAGTTTAGCATTAAACTGGTGACCAAGACGGTTCTGACAGATACTGATGAGACAAAGTCGAAATGTATATCCATGATTTGTAAACGAAAACCCATGGCACTGTAAATGTGATTTACAATTTTATCTGCAAGGCTTCAGAATTGCTGATATTCGTCGAACAAAAATGTTTAAAAAATGAGTTGTCAATTTGCTCAAATCTATTTTAGATTTATTTCTGATATTTTTTCACATCTGTTTTATGCTCGAGGTGTTTATAAACAAAATCATTTGAAAACATCCATAATTGTTGGGTTAAATGCAATTTTAGTTAAAATAAAACTTGACTAACTAGTAATAGGACCGTTACAGTTAGTTGCAGGAAAGTTCTGAAAAGCAGGAAATTATTTGTTTTACTCTCGTTTGTTTACGCCGGAACAGTGCTGCCATCGGTTGCTTTAACCTAATCAGATTTAATAAATTTGTCTGAAAAATTCGATGTTCGATACCACGTAATGATTTTGTTTTGGCAGTGCCTAATGGAATGAGCCTCTTCGAATAGCATCACAATATGCTCTTCCTCTCTCTCATAAACAGCATTGACAGTATCGGGTGATGATGCCCGAGACACACGAGTGTTGTCATCGGTTTTCCCCATTGTGCATTATCACGGAACCGCCGATGTCACCGCAGCCATCCACACCCAGCTCACCACCGCACCTCACAGAAGCTATCTTCGGTTGAAAAAGGGGTCCATAGAAGTGTGCTATTATCATGAGTATTCTACTTAATTGATAATATAAAACAAAGGCAATCAGCCGGTCACTGGCAGCTGGTCGGTAGTGCACCCGTCGTCTGAGCTACCAGCAGAATGAAATTGCACTTTCCCCTCCCTCCGGTTGCACGTATTATGTCGGTCCCGGCAGATTGCACTTTCGGTCGTCATTAGCAGAGTTCCGTGCGTGACGTAGTAGAAATTGGCCTGGACTGGATAAGCCCAAGATTCTACTATCTCAATACGTAGAAGTGTATAAACCATACACACAGGAACGAGAACAGTCGAGTGTATAGTTATTTATAGAGCATATCTCCTGAGACCTGTGCTAGATGTTGTCTCTAGTAGAACTCAAAACGGCTCCCGTTTCGCCAGGATACAATAATAATTTACACAAGTCCCCTCACCGGATACAAATTGTCATCATTCCAGTCATCTCTTTGAGTGTACGGAAGATGCCGGACTAATAATTCAGTCAGTCCGTTGCTGTAATTGAATTACTGAAGTAAGTGGCCTGGGGGAGATGATTTATTAACCCTCAAACGAACGAGCGCGGACCGAAAGGCTCAAGTGATTTCGGGGCATGATTTATGGTTGACTCCGCCGGTTCAGAACGACATTCGTCACTGTTCCGAGTGGGTAGAAAATGTAGACTACTCCATCACGCAGGACGACGGCGTAGCTTTGGGCAGTCAATTTTAATTTGACTGTGATGCTCTCCATCCTTGTTGGAAATCACTGTGCAGCATCGTCATTGCCACTTCCGGTCACCGATTGGAGCATTACCGGTGGGCTTAATTTCGTGAAACGAACAAACTTTCCGCAATCAACTTGCCAACGAAAAGCGAAAGTTGTTCCGTAAAAGTATACAAGCTAGCGTTAAGGAATCAATTATTAATCGACGAGTTCGTAACGAGAGGAGAAAAGTTCGATGGGAAGCATCATAGGGGATTTCCGGTACATAGCTTTCCACTTTGCTTACTTTGCGCTTGTTTCGCATTCCAAAACCGTCTCATATAACACACTGGTGTGAGAAGCGTACATAACAATTTTGTTGTATTAGTAGATTAGAGTAGATTAGAAAATATGATGATGATAATGATAGTGGCACCTGATGCTTTGGAATTTCAAATTACCAATACTTGAGCGTTAATTAATTTCAAAATGGCATAGGGTAAGGTGGGGCAAATCCGACCATGTTATCGAAAATCGGAAGCACTGCGCAAACTAATATCAGTGTTGTCGTGTAGAGCATCGAAAATAATCATAATGGTGGCATGACAGCTTTTTGTTAGTTTTCATTGAGATGCTCAAACGACAACAATTGTGTTTTTACAACTTTTGTTTTGATTTTTATCCATAACCCATCGCGCGTTGCTGCGACTTTCAACGAAATAGGAGAAAAACACATTGTTTTCTGAAGCGCCATCTGGCGAGCAGATAAATCCCAACCAATAGCACACAAACACGCTCCATAACAAATGCCTACTATGTATAAATTTTGACGGCAATCGGTGAAGCCGTTTGGGAGTTCATAAATCTTATACATACAAACATTGATTTTTATATAGTCACTAGTATATGAAAAATGACGCGGAGGGGTAATAATGGGGGAAATCCGACCGCTTTTTTGCTACGAAATTGTGTAATTTCATGTCATTGCGCACGTAAAATATTTGTTTCATGTAAATTTAAACGGAACACCCTAATTTTTCGTCATTTCGTGAATTAAGGGTTATTAAATTGTGTCATATTTGCAATTACGTCAATGATAAAATTCATAATTTTTTGGAGTGCGGCTAAGCCGATTTTGTGTTTTTACATTTCTTATAAAAGAAATGTATAGAATTCGCTCAAACTTTCAAGATTTTTTCCTAGGCCCGGAGGGCCGAGTCTTATATACCAATGGACTCAGCTCGACGATTTGGGACAATGTCTGTGTGTGTGTGTCTGTGTGTATGTATGTAACGGACAAATTCTCATTCGTGTTTCTCAGCAATGGCTGAACCGATCTTATCCAAACCAATTTTAAATGAAAGAACTAAAAAACAGTATGAACGCTATTAATTTGTTTTTGGTTCTGATGTTCAGTTTCCATGATATGAACGTTTGAATGCGTAAAAATGGCGTTTTTTGCAGTTTTTTTTTTAAATTATCTGCCGAAATTGACAATATAGATTAACAATTTATATGTTTTCAGATAGCTTTAACGAATACCTTTCGAACAAGCTATAGATAGTTGAAATCGAACTATTATCAAAAGAGATATTTATAATTAAATGCGGACGAAAGATTTTTATCATTTCCCATTGCCAGAAATATGACCAAAAACATGTAATCTATTATTAACGCCAAAACGGCTTATTTTAGGTCAATAGTATCTTCGGATAATATAATGGAGGCAATATGCCCTTTCTTTTGGTATTGTGCTTTTGCTGATTGATCACCCTATGAGTGAGATATTTTCACAAATTTTATTGGAAGTGATTATATCGAAATGATGTCTTTAGCATTTGTAGCTCTTACTTTTGCGAATAACTTTACTGAAGACTTCAAATATCTATTTTGAATACTTTAAAAGTTATGGCTTGTTGTTTGTGGATTACTCTTTGTCGCCTATTTATTGCTCAATATAGTAATAATCCATTGAAATAAGCTAAACATTATTTCGATAAAACGAATTTTGTATTTCATTTTACTATCTACAACCGCTAGAAATAATCACCGAACACTTCCAAGTTGTCTGGAAGGAACTTGATAACTTATCAGTGCAAAAATGTTCATTTGTGCGAACCTTCTGACTGCAATTTTTCTAACTTATAACCATCGGATCGTTCTGAAACATATCGGAAAATGAGAAGCGAAATAAATAACTCCAAGCAACGGCGTAGCCAAGAGAAGGTTTTGGGATTTAACACCATACAACCCCCCCCCCCTTCACCACACCCAAAAAAAATATTGAATTGAAGTTGAAAATTTATTGATGCAGACTGATTTAATTCAATATTACAATAACAATTATCTGATCCGTAGATTGATAACCTGTTGTTGTAAACATCATGAGGACTTTTGATAAATTGTCGGAATGGGGTCCTCCTGATATGTAACTGATCTATTGGTCTTGATTTCACAGTTGTCTAATAGCATCAATATCAAATTCCTGCCTGAAAACATTCCAATAGAAAATTCCAGAGTTCTGTAATCAATCATAATCCTCAGATTTATTTTCAAATTGAGCTCGTTTTTGTAGAGATGTACTGTAATAAGGGTCTTTATTTAATAGGAAGCGAAGTTAAAATTGATTTAATGTCTATGAAACATAGAACTGCTCATCAAAAAAAAAATGCATAACTGTGACCTCTGTTTCTCAGAGATGGCTGGACCGATTTGCACAAAGTTAGTCTCAAATGAAAGGTACAACCTTCCCATCGGCTGCAATTGAATTTTTTTTTATTGATTGGACTTCCGGTTCCGGGGTTACGAGTTGAAGAGTGCAATCACGCAGCAAATTCCCATATAAACTGAAATGAAAAATTTTCAAAATCAAATTTGCATTTTTGATGCCAAATGACTTTAAAATGCATGAAACATTGAGATGTTTGACAAAAATTGATATGTAGTTGAAAGCGAACGAAAAATACTGTATGGAAATTTCCAAGAGCAATCTGATCGCTCACTAAATCATATGCTTCGGTGTTAAGTCAGACCGGACTAAGTCGCAAAACATCAAAAAATGAGATAATGATAACACTGGGTAAAGAATTTCTTTAGCTACATTCGACTTTTGCCAGATTAGAAATATGTGACCGAATTACCCCTACATTGTAAAAGAATCGAAAAACGTAGAGTTTGGAAAAATCGTTGCCTAGCGCTGCTATGGAGTGGTACAAACGAACTTTAAAAAAAAAATGTTACTTAACAGGGGAGGGGGTGACAATTTGTTACATGGGGAGAGGGGAGTCCACTTTGACAATTCTTGCATTACGTAATCTATGAATGGTCCTTCATGGCACCAAAATGTAACTAAGGCATCAGAATAACAAATAGGACCTGTGAACGATATTTTTTTTCATATCTATCCATGTAAAAGGGGGATTTTCTTGGGTAGGTCCGAATAGCCCCGGGTTCCCCTAATATATTTTAAATATTACAATTCCGAGTTTCGTTAAAAAGTTTGAGAAAATATCCGGAATGTTTTGATTTTGTGAACTAATGTTCCTAAATATATTAATAACATAATGTAGATGTGACTGTTTCGATTGGACGTTGTGGAATCTAGGGTAGGTTTCGGCAATGCAGTCATAAACGAATTGCGTCGATTGTTTGTTATCTTCGCCGACGTTTCGACCCCTGGTCTGGGTCTTCTTCAGGGCCTAAAATGCAGGAAAAATGGGGTATTCCTCCAAGATATAAAACATTCGTTAAAATGCACCTACGAGCTTCTGGAAACACGAAGCCCACTGAACAAAAGCTCACTAACGCTATTGGAAAATTTCAAAAAAACACTACTCAACATCGAAATACAAGACACATTCCACCGCATTAAAATACTCAAAAGCGAAATAATCTCTTCCAAACAGCAAATCATCAATAACACACAACCTGAAACGTACAAATACTACTTTTACACACAAGAATTTGCTTACTACAAAAACAACGAACGTCTGACTAAAAATACATATCAGAAATATAATCGCATTTTTTTATAACACACCGAAACACAATCAACAGAAACTACCAACACTCAACAAAAACGCTATCCTCAATGCCAACACCAAGCAAATTCCCGTTGAAATTATGACACTGGTCAGTCTCGGCCCATAATATGCATTATCGTATCCAAGGACGGACAAAATTCCATTTGTCCATTTGATCGCTGACGTCGAGAACATTCTAATAGTACAGAAGGACAAGAATATCCGCGAGCAAACAAGATGCCAAATAATTAACAAAATACAAAATTTCATCCACCGTGAAAACCATAGCGCTCCGAGAAGTTCATTAGAAAAGTTTTGCGATAAAGCGGTCATCCAGACAAACGTTTTTTAAAAGCGAACCCAGATATTCTTATCCTTGAAGCAGATAAAGGTAATAGGACCATAATAATGAACATCGAAGAATACAACTCAAAGATGCACCAATTAATTAGCGATACAAATATTTACAAAACCATGAGATCAGATCCAAAAAAAATATGAACGCCATAACAACAGCATAGTTCAACGACTATTCAACTTGAAACTAATCAATTCCGCGCCGCATATCCAGTCACAATGCAACTTGCCCACGAATATACGGCCAACCCAAAGCACACAAGCAGAATCTCCCGTTACGTCCGGTAGTGCCCAACATCACGTCACCAACATACCAACTAGCGAAATATATGTCGAATATCTTACAACAATCTCTAAAGAGTCAATACAACGCAAAAGACTCCAAAAACTTGTGCCAATACGTCAAAAAATTGAAGGGTACCATTCGAACACATTCTTGTGTCATTCGATGTAGTGTCACTGTTCGCTAATATTCCCAAAGATTTGGTCATACACGACATCATTATGATGTGGGATGAAATCAAACAACACACAGACATCAACCTAGATCTTTTCTTCTTAGAAATTGTAGAACTACTCATAGATGCAAGTTTCTTTTGCTTCCGCGGTCAATACTACCACCAAATATTCGGCATAGCTATGGGCAGTCCATTATCACCAGTACTGGTCGACATAGTGATGGAAAATTTGATCGCTACAGTGATAAAAACTGCTAACATTACGTTGCGTTGCGTTGCGTAAGCACGTTATACTTCGTAGATTGCAGACTGATGACTCTCATTTCCATCTAGACTACTTGAGGAGCATTGTTTGGGAATAACAATTGATCCAGTCCAAGCGAGAGTTTCGCCTGAGAGCCACCATTGCGGGCCACGACCATCTTTACCATAACTTGGGATGAGAAAGGAAGTGTTGATGTGGTACTTACTTAAGGGAAGGCCCCGACTCAGTGACACTCCCATAAGTACCACGGATTGGGTAGTGGGTGGGTTGTTAGTCAGCATTCGCTTCAAGCAAGCGATGCGACTGAGACTATATTTTCGTGCATGTTTGAATAGTTTATTGACTGTAGGATACGTAAATCTTCTAGGCGTTTAAACTCTGGCTAATCACTATGCTATATTTCACCCTAAGGAGGAAAATTTGGTAAAAACCAAAATTTCTCACCAGGGTGAAAATTTGTTGGTAAAAACCAGTCTTTGTACAGGATGGCACAAATCCTTATTTCATACTTAGTTGCGTTTCGGCTTCGCCTCATCAGAAACCGACACTAACTTATTGTCGGAATAGATTAGCGCCGGCTTGACGCAAATCCCTTAAAACTAAAACACACTTTGTGTTTCAATCGAACGACTGATCAAACGTGATGTCCCGTTCGAGCAGAAGTTCTGTTTATGCCGATGAGACACAGTGAAGCCGAAACTTGTCTTGGCTAGTGTCGGTTTCTGATGAGGCGAAGCCGAAACGCAACTAAGTCTGGCTAATCGTTTATTGAGATTGTTTCATCGAAAACAACTTGAACTCCGGACAAATTATGTCATGCAAAGATTACCCAATACTAACTAACTGTCTGTCATATTACCATGTTATTTTTCCCCTTGGTCTAATACGAATCAAATTCTTTTTGTTTTTCCTTCATTTTGTAGTAGCACTTTTATGCCGCTACTCGCAAAAGTGTTCATGTTCTATGGAATTTCCTATCTACCTGGCGCATTCGTGCGTAAAACGGCCGATTGCCTCAAAGCACATGACGTGCTCCCCTCCCATTTATGTCACAATTATTCATATTTCTTCCTCCTAATAGCGTTAGAATAATAGAATTTATAAATGGTCCTTATTGGTATAATCACAAGCATATTGAGATACCGTAACTTGAAATTTTCCACCTCGTTCGAGTTAAAAGTTCCGATATTACAATGAAGACGCGAAACAGAAAAAATATAAATGCTGCGTTCCTAAAAGATATTAACATCATGCACGAATCAAACACCCCCCGTTTCCAAATAGTACGTACCTATTCTTTGCTCAGTATAATTGACTGATGAGTTAATGGACTAAAAGTAAAGCATTAAATATGACCATAAAACATTTGTTCCTCGTGCTGAAATGATTGCCGCAAATTGGTAATTGGATTTGAATTGATCTTGCGAATTGTCAATTCTCCACCCTCATACATAATTCAAAAGTCATTCACTCAGACAAGACCATGCGTATTTCCCACCCGCATTAAAGACCCAGTGGATTCGTTTCCTAGTTGGTCAAATAAACACTAAACAAACAAATAAATTAGTTTGTTCAGTCTAAAGAAATGTCAGCTGGATTGGCATCAACCGGCGGATACGTGTTCCCTTACAATTCCATTAAATGAAAGTACATTTAAAATTACATACGACAAAATATGTGCAATTCAGAATATAACGAAATGAAGATTGCTTAATTATTTGCATTTAAAAAAGGATCGGAAAAAAATAGTGGCATAACCAAGGTGGTTCATTTTCAAAGATAGCACTGCGGATGAATCACTGTATAAAAATTGGTGATAAGGGACGCGGACGAAAATAGCTGACCACCGCCCAGTGATAAAAACTGCTAACATTGCACCCAAGCACATCAGAAAATACGTTGATGATCTGTTCCTGATGATTCACAAAAACAGAATTCAAGATTTACTAAATATATTCAATAGCTACAATAAACATATACAATCACGTGCGAAATTGAACAGGAAGGCAAACTACCATTACTAGATCTTCTAGTCATAACACACGACAATACTTTGAAAACCGATTGGTACCCAAAAACAATATCATCGGGAAGACTACTTAATTATCGCTCTTTCCACCCGATTGACCAAAAAATCGGGGTAGCAACCAATTTCGTGGACCGGGTCCGTACACTTAGCACTACTCGAAATATCGACCATCAAAACCATATCATCACCGAACGTCTCAGAAACAACGATTTTCCCACACATCTCATCAATCGCATGCTACGACAACCAAATAAGAACCCGGTTAACATAGTTGACCAGTCAGAACCACATGTATACAAATCTTTATCATTCATCAACGAACTTACCCAGTCTATCGCTAAAATAGTACACCACAACATACCAAACCTGAAAATAGCACCAAGCAACAAATACACCATCAAATCTTTATTACCAACACCCAAAGATCCCCTGCCCGACATGCAGCAAAACAACGTCACCTACAAGTTAGCATGTTCCAGATGTGACCACTGTTATGTGGGCATGCCGACTAATCAAAAGAAGGTTCGCATGTACGGCCATCAATCATTGGTCAACAGACTAGATGAGAGACTAGCACATGGTCACAACTACGACGACAGCGTCAAAGAGAAAACTGCCCTAATGCCACATAACCATCACTCCTGACACGGAAAACCGACGCACATACACCGACAACCTCAGCAGCTCTTACTCCAACTTTCTCCAATCCATTAGAGAGTTAAGAGCAATAAATTCCTCTCGAAATAAGAAAATTCTCCAACAACAAAAGCATACCTACACATTCATCACTGACAGTTCGCAACCAGTATAGTGCTGTGTCATACTTAGTGCACGCTCGCAAGACACAGTGAACGAGTGATACAGTGGCGTAGTAGCGGGGGAGGGGGGGGGGGGGTAGGTTTGGGGACAAACCCCCCCCCCCCCCCCCCCGAAATATTTTGGAGAATTTTGAAAAAAATCAATATGTTAAACAAAAATATGCATAAAATTTTTAATGAAATTCTCAAAGTTTCATTTGCAAAAGTTATCTTGTGAAAATATTTCCTTGTAGTGAAAATTGGCTGCAGACTCGACACCTACCTGACGGCACGTTGTGGAGGCTAGCTCAACCGCCGAGGACTATAACAAGTAGATCGCGGCGAAGCGAGGAGCTGGGAGCTTATTGGTTCACGAAACGGATATCGGTACCGAGAGAAATTTCGCCACATTCTGTAGTCCTTGACTGACGGCGAACATGGACTGGAGAGTGTGAGAGAAGTATCCCCATAGAGACCACCAGGCGATTCGCTACCGCATCGGCCAATGGAACCCTGCTGCAGCACGAAGAAGGACGGGCCGCAAGCTAGAGTGGAAGACAAAAGCCTTTAACGAAAACCTCTTTGTTGAGTTACTTCGGCGAACAACGGAATCAAGTACGTTGATGCAGCTGATCTAACAAGAAGGATTGTGACGGCTTGTGACGTTACAATGTCACGACAACTAGGGCCATGCAGTAGACGGCGTGCACGAGTTAAATGAGTAGCTCAGTACGCTACACGCTGCTTGTCTTAGATCCAGAAGGCGGACTCAGCGCTTACGATCGGAGAGTGAGAAAGCAGGGCAAGCGACGTTTCGAGAAGGTGGGACTCTTCAAAACGGGAGATCAAGCTTTGCAAGCCAATTGCCATAAGTAGCTGTACTGAGAAATAAACGCCAATCCCTAGGGGACGCGTACTGAGTCGTCATGACGAAGACGAGGGACCGTCAACACCAGTTGAAATATACCCGGGTAAGCTAAAGATAATCGTTGAGGGTCTCTTCCCGAATCACGATTCAACTACCTGGTCACCGACACCGTACGGCGAAGAAGAAGGAGGTAACACAGCCGAGTGGTAAGTGACTAACGACGAGCTCAAAGAAGCGTCGATGTGACCAAAATCAAAGAAAACCCCCGGTCCGGATGGAATACCAACCGTGGCGCTGAAAGCTGCGATCCTGGCATATCCAGACAAGTTCAGGATGCTACTGCTGAAGTCTTTAGATGATGGTAATCCCCGAAATGAGGAAGGTGCAGAAACTGATGTTGCTGCCAAAGTGTGGGAAGTCACCGAGCCATCCAGCCTCGAATAGACCAATGCCGCAGCGTGACATAAAAGAATGAGCCAGATCCTGAAGAGATACTTCCAGAGTAGAGCACTGCTGTACCAGGCGTTCCTCAGGGCTTCATTCTCTGTCCAACACTTTGGAATGGGATGTACGATGGGGTCTTAAGACTGCGGCTTCCCAGGAAAGTGAAAATCTTTGGTTTCGTGGACGATGTGTCACTAACAGTGAGACACTTGAAGAAATGGAGGTGTCGGTGACGGAGACAATGACACCGCGAAAAGCTGAACAGAACGCTTCAACTGCTGGTCGTACGAGTTGCGATTGCGTACCGGAGGCAGTATGCCTTGTCGCCGAGATGATCCCCATCTTCATTACCCTGACGGAGGATATCAAGTGCTACAAACAATGAAACGCCAGAAACGTGAGGAAGATGATGAGAATCGATTGACGCGGCAGCAGGAATGGGACAATACAGAGAAAGGAAAGTGAACCTACCGGCTCATCCAAACCTGTCGGCGTGGGTCAATAGAAAGCACGGAGAGATGACCTTCCACCTGAAACAGCTCCTACCGAGCCACGACTGCTTAAGGAGTATCTTCATCGGTGTGGGTACGCAACATCAACACTGTGCTTGGAGTGTGAGATCGTCGAGGAGACACCGGAGCGTCTTTGAATGTCCGAGGTTTGAAGTCTTTGAATGTCCGAGGAGAGTCTTTGAATATCCGAGGTTTGAAGTGACGTACAGGGAGCTACTTAAAACGGGAGGACCGGACATCAACCCGGAAAATGTAGCCTACAGAATGACAAGCGACGTAAAGACGTGGAACGCAGTAACCAGGGATATGATGTAGATCAGTGATTCTCAACCAGGGGTCCGCGGACCACTAGGAGGCCGCGAAGTCATTGCTGGGAGTCCGCGAAGAAAAATATATTTTCCGAGTGCATATTGAAATTTCAAGTCATGTTTCCTAACAAATTGAAAATAACATATTGATAGCATACAAAATTGATGTTTATCTATGGGGATCCGCAACAACCCAGTGTGATATCTAAAGAGTCCGTGGTACGAAAAAGGTTGAGAACCGCTGATGTAGATCATGACCGTCTTACAACGGAATGGACATCGAACAACGGTTTCGGGAGAGCAATCACCGTTAGGGAACTCTCCGCAGGAATAAGCTAGATTCACCGCCGAGGACTAGTCGAGTAGACTGCAATAGAGCAGCGAGTATGAGTCGTCGAAACGCCAGCAAACCGGACGTCACGCTCCATGCGGATTCGTCAGAGCGACCACGGCACCCCACCGGTTGTTCCGATAGAAAAATAGCGAAAACCAAAGAAAAATCGATATTGGGAGAACTTTTTTCGCCAGAGACCTCTCCGTTAGCGTAAGCTAGATTCACCGCTGAGGACTAGACTGAGTAGACAGCGACGATACACCACTAGTCGCGGGTCATCGGCGCACCAGTGCACCGGAAACCCTGCTTCACCAAAATCGCCGAACTGACCTCGGCACCTAGCTGATTAGCTCGATCTCGGGAGAACTTCTATCGCCGGGGAATTCTTTGTAGGTCAGGTCCATCGTCGGGGAATAGACCGAGTTGTTCGCGAACAAGTCGAGGAGCTGAATGGATCATCAAGGAAGTAGTGCTAAATGACCCAAGAAGAGAACTAAAGGGCTTAAAGTAGTTGCGGTGCTAAATGGCACCGGTCACGGAGCCAAACGGCTCAAGAAGTTGTAGTACTGAAACCAAATAAGAATCGGTATCGGGAGAACTTCCTTCGTCTGGGACCTCTCCGTCAGCGACAGTCAGATTTACTGCCGGGAACGAGACCGCGTAGATCGCGACGATACACCACCAGCCGCGCCGGGGCTCCAGCAAACCGGATGCCCTACTCTACCGGAATCGCCGAACTGACCGCAGCACCTGGTTGGTTGGCTAGCTTTCGAACTTTTCTCGCCGGGGAACTTTTCGTCGGAGTAGGCTAGATCTATCGTCGGGTACTACACCGAGTAGTTTGCGTACCAGTCGGAAGCTCAACGAGGAAGTTGTACTGAATTGCACAAGGGAACTCAAGGGCTCAGTAAATTAGACAGTCTGAAGTTTGCCGCCCAGATTGTCCTCGTAGGGGAAGAGCATTAATTCTATACCAACAGCTAGCTTTCCTACCTTGACTACCCAAACCCGTTCCCTGAGTTGTTGGTTTTGAACATTTTTTTCCTGCTCAGAATGTTTTTGAACATTTTTTCATATATATACAAAAAAAAATCATATCCCCCCCGAAAAATTTTCTTACTACGCCACTGGAGTGATAAAACCCCCTTCTCGAAGAAATTTTAACGAACTCGATGAGTAGATACAGTGTAGTGTAGATCGCGACCAGCAGTAATTTTCGATGAACCTACCTCCCGTGATTATGTGGCACATCTACATAATTTTATTTTCCGTAGCCAAAATATCAGATCCTAAAACTGACAGGTACCCGTACACCAAATGCTCTATGACTCTTTTGATTTTTGTCGAGTGAGTAGTATTTTCGTGTTTTTAAGTTTATATGCTATTCTATCAATGTCATTTAATAAAATAGGCCCTGAAGAAGATTCATACCAGGGGCCGAAACGTCGGCGAAGATAACAAACAATCGACGCAATTCGTTTATGACTGCATTGCCGAAACGTATCCTAGATTATATTAATAACATAATCAGCCAACCATTGGTTTTATGAAAAATGTTCATAATGTTGTGACCTAGTTATGGTACATAAAATCGATTTGGTAGTGACAGGGCGGAAGCCGTCACTGAAGTTCACAAAACAAAACCAATACATCCACTAATAAAAGCGTTATGCTGGCGTTACTGGAGGAAAATTGAACATAATTATAAAACATGATTTTTGTTCATGGTCCTATTTTCGTAACGCAATCAATTATTTTGCGGTTTTTTTCATGTAAAATATGTAAATTGCCCAATATTTTTGAGCGTCTTTATTTTATTAAAAATTTAAAATCGGCCAATCGTTGCCAGAGTAATCCAATTTTTCCCAAATTAGAAACTTGAAGAGGTTGATCAAGGGAAAGTTAGGACTCTCGGAACGAGATGTCATCAACACAATACGGTCCCAGTGGTAGCATCGTTCAAAGGATGCCAATGCTAGATGGTTGACCCGTTGACCCGCGCCATCGAGAAAGCGAACGAAACAATGAAGCAGAATCTAGTGGTCAGAACAACGCCAAAAAAGTGGAATGATCGGATCCCAACGAAGTAGAGAGGATGCCGTTTCATGGACAACGAAACCCATGTAAAGATGGCTTCCAAGTACTGCTCACAGCACGGGGTGATGTTTCCAGCAAATTCACGTTTAAGTTTTGCCGATAAATTCACCCGGAATTCGATGATTTGACAAGGAGTTTGCAGCAGCGGCCTCAAAATCAAGCTCATCACAAGAAAAAGGATGGATAACAATATGAGCGGCAATTGATGGCGAGAATTTCATTTCGGTGCCACCAAAATATTCGAAGAAGAATTGTTATTGAACTTGTTGTATCATCTGGAACTTATGTGGAATTTGATGAGAATCATCATTTCGAATATAAGTATTGTGCCCTGCATGCCCAAATTGATTTAATCTAAATTTTATCCTTGGAGAGAAACTTGAAACGGTTCATGAAAAAATGTGTCCCATACCCTGATACTTTACCTTGCGCATAATGGTAATATGTACAATACAATCAAGTACCTCGCACAACATTTACCACACTACTCAAAACATTTCAGCCATTGATCCGCTACCCAGAAAACTTGGTTAAGTTGATATTGTGTAATGTACAGAGTCCCACAAACCAAAAATAAACCAGCAATAAACTACTTACGCGATCTTCTCCGAGGGCGACCTCCACGGGACGTCGTCATCCAGTTCATCATCGCTCTCGTTATCCTCCCCATCGATTCCATCCTCGCCGGATATGCTGAACGAGGAGGACGTAAACATGTCCGGCACCGGCAAAATCGACGGTCTTCGGCTTCCTGGTTTCATATATGAAGACATTAATCACATATCAAACGCGACAGACAGACCCGTCTATCGGAAGAACTTACCTCTCCGCTGGTTGAGTATATCCGGGCTGAGCAGGTTAGGATTGTTGTTGGTCGGTATTTCCAGATGATTAGCCGTACTGATGGACGGCGGTCCCAGGGTGGACTGCGTAGTAGCCGTTGTCGGAGTTGTGGTATCCTTCAGGTTGGGCTTCGAGTCCGACACGTTGATGGCGTTGGATGCAGAGTTGATGGCGCCCTCGGTGTAGGTGGCTGTAAGTGGAATCGGTAGATAGTGGGTGAATAAGAGTGTGTGTGATAGTTTGTATTGTTTCGAATCATGGTATTAATTTCGCGTGTGACTTTGTTTTGTTGAATGAGTAGATTGTGTGTTTATGTGCGGTATTAGTAGATCGTGTTTGTTTGAAATATTTCACAACTATAAAGCTCGAAGTGGTGGACATGTCGATATGATAACTGTATTGTATCTTTGTTATGTTGTACATTTCCACGATATGCATGTAACAGCTTAAAACATTATCACGACGTAACTGAATCCCAAACATTGTGCTACCCCATGCTGGGACTTGTATGGTCGATGTTGACTGGGCGTACGTGGGTTTCGTGTACGGAATTACAACCGGCAAACCAGTTTCGGGGGACATGATTCGTTTGATTAATTATTCAGACGCTCGTTCTGCCATTCAAATGATACACGCGCAACAGGGAAATGGTCCTTTTCATTGCGTGAAAAGGACTTGGATTTAATTGGACATAAATGTTGGCTTTGGAAAAGCGAAAACTACCGTTGCGGCCGAGCTCCTCGCACGCGGGTAAATGTTTGTGTTTGTACCATCCATTATTTGGGCCATCAGCGGCGCCATTTACAAAGGGGTAATGGTAATGGTTATTGAATCTGTCCCAAATGGAATCGAAAATTGATCGACGACAAGGAAATATAATTATGGAAAATTTGCTGTGCCGTGCCGGCTATGTTTAACCGAGC
This sequence comes from Topomyia yanbarensis, assembly GCF_030247195.1. NCBI lineage: Eukaryota > Metazoa > Arthropoda > Insecta > Diptera > Culicidae > Topomyia > Topomyia yanbarensis. Next base: position 393,206,999 of record NC_080672.1, read on the forward strand.
TGTTGACATGTGATTCAAGGGTTTCAACAGTGCTTTTGTAGATACAACTGAATATGTTGACGAATCACATAAAACGCAGCTCAAGAAACAAAATGCTTGGCAAAAAACTTGTTTGTTAAAAACTAAAGCTTGCATATGTTTTCTGGAAATTTACACGAAATGTAATTCATTTTATCAACAAAGTTAATCAACAATTAACTTATTTTTTTTTTCAAGTCCCAAGAGCCATATTTTTTCACTTTGCTATAAACCTTAGAGGAGAAAATTTTCTGATTAAAATCTTTTCAACTCAATTAAGGAGAAAATTGTTTAAAACCTTCTTTGCGTATCAAGAGCACAAAACCTATAACTAAGTTAGTTATGGAATTTGCGTTTCAACTCCGTCTCAGTTATGGAATTTGCGTTTCGACTTCGTCTCATCAGAATCAGACACTAACTTAGTGACAGGATTAGGCTAGCGCCGGAATGACGCTAGATCCAAAAAACGAAAAAACTATTTGTGTTTCTGAGTGATGTCCCGCAGGAAAAGGAATTCTAATTAAGCCAATGTAATATGCACAGTGCTATATTTCACCTTAGCAGAGAAATTTTTCTGGTAAAAACTTTTTTTCTCCATTAAGGATCCGGCGCTAGCTTAGTTCTTTCACTAAGTTAGTATCTGATTCTTATGAGACGAAGTCGAAACGCAAATTCCATAACTAATTTAGTTATAGATTTTGTGTTTTTCACGCGCAAAGATGATTTTAAACAATTTTCTTTTTAATGGAGAAAAACTAGTTCTAACCAAAAAAATTTCTTCACCATGGAGGAACATTACAAAGTGAAGTAGTAGAAGTAGTAGTAATCAGAAATGCTTTTCTTACGGGACATCACGCATAACTAGAGATTTCCTCAGAAATACAAATAATTTTTTTTTGTTTTTTGGAGCTAGCGTCAACCCGGCGCTAGCTTAGTCTTGTCACTAAGTTAGTGTTAGATTCTGATGAGACGAAGTCGAAACGCAAATTCCATCATATTTTTCTCTCTACCTTAACTACAAAACATTGCATAACCTTGAATTCAACAATTTTTGAGGCATTTGCCATGATCCAAATTTTATTACCTTTAGGACCTTAGGGGCCGAAATATATCTGGAAATATTGTAACATTATCCAAGTTGAATGAAAAGTTGAGAATTTCACAAAGCATCTGCAGTTGTGGAAACAAAACCAAAATTGTCTTCGCTATGTTGGCTGTTCGGCCATCTATGGGAGCTGTCCTTAAATGTCAGCTTCTTTCTCCGAACAGCCTAGATACGCCGTGTAGTGTCGGTAGTGGTTGTTTCAACCGGCTAAGAATTACACTACGGACTACCTGTTCCGGTGGTAACACCAAACAGGGAACCCCAATTCCATAGTGTCATGCGGCCCGTGCTATGGGTAAAATTGTTGAGGGGGTTTAAAATATTCTCAATGGCGAACGGAGCCTGGGAAGAGCCGGGCGAACTCCCCAGTAACTGGCTGTGGTCCACTAGGAGGTTGATAACTCTATTATCTTTCTCTGGACAAAACCAGCGTAGAGGCCGCGTGGCATCCGGTGGGTTTGAAGTATGTCAGTTATGGAAATAACTGTCAAATTCATTCGCAAAGGTGGCCGCGTCACTTATGAGGAGGCAAAGAGCTTTAGACCGATCAGTCTGACCTCCTTCCTTCTCAAATCAGTGGAACGTTTAATCGACCACTACATTCGGGATGGTAGCTTGGGCGAGCACCCGCTGCATGCAATGCAACATGCATATCAGCGGGGGAAGTCTACTACCACCCTGTTACACAATGTTGTCTACAACATTGAAAAAGCTTTTTCACAAAAGCAATCAAGTTTAGGAGTTTTTCTCGATATTGAAGGTGCTTTTGACAACGTGTCGTTCGAATCCATTTCGGAAGCAGCACTAGATCATGGAGTACCTTCATATATCACGAACTGGATACACGCAATGCTTAGCAACCGACATCTGTGCTCATCGTTAAGACGAGTAGAGATGAGGAAACTGAGTGTCTGCGGATGTCCTCAAGGTGGTGTGCTGTCACCACTTCTATGGAACCTTGTCGCCGATAGCTTGTTGAGAAAACTAAATGAGCTTGGGTTTCCGACGTATGGTTTCGCCGATGATTATCATATAATGATCACCGGTATTTGCATTAACACACTTTTTGATTTGATGCAACAAGCCTTATGTGTTGTTGAGCGGTGGTGTCTTCATGTTGAACTATCAGTTAATCCAAATAAAACCTCAATGGTGCTTTTCACGCAACGAAGGATTACTACCGGAGCTCGTCCATTGCAGTTTTTTGACGTTGGGGTAATTCTCGACTCAAAACTTAATTGGACAGCTCACATCGATTTCAGGATCAAGAAAGCTTGCATGGCCTTCGGCCAATGTAGACGGGCTTTCGGCAAATCTTGGGGACTCAAACCCAAGTACATTCAGTAGATCTACACAACAATTGTTAGACCAATACTGGCATACGGGTGCCTTGTTTGGTGGCAGAAGGGAGAAGTCATGACAATCCAATCAAAGTTAAACCATCTTCAGAGGATGCTCTTGATGGCGATGATTGGTGCGTTCTCGACAACACCTACTGCTGCTCTCGAGGCGCTCTTGAACATAAAACCACTACATGTGTTTCTGAAACAAGAAGCACTTTCTTGTGCATACCGTCTTAAGGTTACTGGGCTCTGGAACAGTAACCCAATAGATCGTGTAACTAGCCACACAAGACTGTGGCCCCAAATGGTTACTTGGGATGAATATACACTTGCTCCCAGTGACCTTACACTCAGATGTAGTTTTCCTTCTAAAACTTTCAATGTGAGAATTCCTCTTCGTGAGGAATGGCTGTCTGGCTGGATGGAGCGAAGAATACGTAGTTTGTTATACGGACGGTTCTTTGTTGGAGGGCCGAGCCGGTGCTGGTGTCTATTGTCATGAGATGAGATTAAACCAATCTCATTCACTTGGTAGATACTGTACCGTATTCGAAGCAGAAATCTTTGCGATTCTGTGTGGCGTACAATCCGCACTTCAACAGGGAATTTGCGGTGAAAGAATCTATTTTTGCTCTGACAGTCAGGCTGCCCTGAAAGCACTTAGTTCGGCAGATTCGAGATCGAAATTAGTAACCGCATGTCGAACTCAAATCAAAGAACTTAGCATTTCAAATGCTATCTACCTTCTATGGGTACCCGGTCATTCCGGTATTACTGGAAATGAATGGGCGGACGAATTGGCTAGAGCTGGCGCTGCGACTGATTTCGTTGGTCCAGAACCAGTTCTACTACTGTCAATAAGTTGGATAAAGCACAAGATTCGCTCTTGGGCTGCATTCGAACATGTCAACCATTGGCGTAGCTTGCAAACTTGCGTTCAAACAAAAGCTTTTCTGCCGGATGTGAGTCCGAAAATGTCAAAGAATTTGTTGCATTTTTCCAAGCACAACTGCAGTATTCTGGTCAGGGCACTGTCTGGACATTGCAAACTCAATTATCACATGGCTACTATTCAGCGCGCTGAGTATTATTCATGTGATCTTTGTGAATCCGATTACGGAACATCATATCATTTGATATGCAATTGCCCTGTATTAACGCAATTGCGCATCTGGATTTTTGGTTCTCCATACATAGATGAACCTATGTACAGAGAGCTGAAATTTAAGGATATGCTTTTGTTCCTAACCCAGTGTGGTAAAGAGCTATAGTTTTTTGGCCGTATTTGAATGACAATATCTCTTCGGGGGTGTTGTCGTTCTGTTATCTCAATATCCCCTCGGGGGTGTTGATATATCCGCTCACTGTTTGAGTAGAGGTTCTAAATCCCTCCGGGGGTTGGAAGTTTTATTCCTGCTGTTGTAGCACCTGCAGATCGTTCAGCATCACTCCGGGGGTGCAGAATGCTCTGTTTTAATTGTTCTGTGTCGTTGTTTTCCTTACCCCTAACCTTACCACTTCCCCAATCCTTCCCATCAGGAAAATGATGAAAAGACGATTCTTGGCAAGGCACAAATCTCCGATCAACATGGGGAACGTGCCATTTGAGCCAGACGCTACTGATTGCTGATAGCGGCCGAAATATATCTGGAAATATTGTAACATTATCCAAGTTGAATGAAAAGTTGAGAATTTCACAAAGCATCTGCAGTTGTGGAAACAAAACCAAAATTGTTTTCGCTATGGGCGCTTTCCATAAATGAATAAATTGACAAACATTTTTCCATAATGTGGAACCAACCACATAGCATCCACGAGCCTGGTTAGCAGAGAGAGAGAGAGAGGACGTATAGTCGAACTTCTAATTGTTGTTATCATCATCACGAGTCTATATTACTGGTAATCGAATCCTGGTGATTACTGAAATAAATTAATATTTCATAACAAATGATTTATGTTCCTGCTATTCACATATTTTATTCAAGTGTATACTTCACATCCGCAAATCATCAACTTTTACGGCATTGAATTCCTCCAGGACGATTAATTGCTAATTGCAGTGAGATCGAGAAGAATTCACAAACAAAAAGGCATTCGAAATAAATCCATCAATGCACCAATCATCGAATGGTTTAATAAAATTTCAATAATTTATCACAGAGAAAAGACTGGCAAGTTCGAACAAATAAGTATAAAACACTTGAGTTAATATTTGATCTGATACTTGTTGAAACGTCTTCTATATTCTATATCAACGGTATTACTATATCAGCCATTTTCAAGTCTCCACGTTATCAGCTGTTACATGGATTTTTGAGCCATATGCTGTTCTTGGCCGTTTCCGATGCAGCTGACTTTAAGGTTCAACTGAGAACCCCTTTAAAGGCGACCATTTTGGAAAATGAAAAAAGCAGTTTTTTCTCACACCACTGGAAAAAAAATCTTCACGAAAATTTGATATATGTATTCGGGGCTTCGGTAGAATACTACAGATTGATTTTCATGAAGATTTTTGCAGCGGCGTGACAAAAAAACTGCTTTTTCGTTTTCCAAGCTTTCTTAGTTGAACCTTAAAGATACTCAGTCGAATTTCTTTTTAATTTGTATGTACCTATGTAAAAAAAATTTTTTTTTATAAAAATAAGTTAATGTGGCACCTTCGTTTAGACCACCTGGTTTAACTATTAAAGACGCGGACCCATGTGGCTAAACCATCGTCAAGTAAGACCGGTGTCTAAAAAAAACGCGTTTATATTTTCATGAAAAAAAAAATTAAAAGTCGTTCTTAGGTTTTAGGTATTGAGCAGTGTTGTTACATTTGGAAAGTGTAGCTCTATCGATGTATGTAATTAAAGGAGAATATTGTTCCTCATTCAATGACCCAATTCAGTCAAACTCAATAGCGCACCTGGCCGCAGTATTTCATTAATCACTGAATAGACCGCTAGTTTTTACACAACTCAAACGCGAAAGATGAATGTCCGTTATCTGTGAATTTATCAAACCAACCGAGTGCAATTGATTATTCCACTCTTCCGTTATGGTTTTTTGTTTCCGGATCTCATTCTCATACCGGGTACATCAAGGTGGGTGGGTGAAGGTATTCGTCAAACCAAAAAAATAACCACGATAAAACACAACTGAATTCATTTGGAAAACTAAATGTTTTATCGGTTCATACATAAACAGGACGAGAGGCGTTCGATCGAAACCTGTGTGAATGTCTGAAAAGGTTTGCCTTCCCGATTGGAACGTCACAATAGAAAGCCATAAAAGTTATGATTTTCTGGCTTGTTGTGTTATTTTTATGAAATTCAGATCAGCAGAGCAAGTAGTGCGCTATCAAAATTATATCGCTTGTTGATATCATTGAACGGTGGTCAAGTAAGGTCAATCGATTCTTCCTAGTACACGGAAAAAAAATCCGTACATAAATTGATGAACAGAAGATCACGATTTCGTGAACTGTACGATTTAAGAAAATCCTAACCAAGTTTCTGTAATTGTAAAACATTAACCTCGTATTCATGAAACTATTTGTGTTTCCAAAAAAACTATTTCTCCCCGAATATACATGGCGTTGGTTAAATAAAATTCTATCGGAATCGAATGATTTTAAAATTAACTCCTTATAAACCAGAGATGGTGTTTATGTGACGGATGAAAAAGATATTCTAATTGTCTCTTCGGCACACACTTTCCAGGTTGTATCGATCCGGAGTTGAACAATGTTCACAGATCTCATTCTGGTGATTCGGACTCGTGGGCGTTAGCACGCACATTGGTTTCCACTGAATCGGTCAAGTGGGCAGTTGACAGCTTTGCTCCATACAAATCACCCGGAAAAGATGGAATACTTCCCATGCTACTGCAAAAGGGATTTGATATTCTTAAACATGTCTTGAAAAAGATTTTGCTTTCCAGTCTTGTTACCGGGTATATCCCGAAAGCATGGCGAGAAATAACTGTTAGATTTATTCCCAAAGGGGGGCGCTCAAGCTTTGAAGAAGCCAAGAGTTTTGGGCCTATCAGCTTAAGTTCTTTTCTTCTGAAAGCTTTGGAACGGATACTCGATCATCACATCGGGAAGGTTAGTTTAGTTGAATATCCACTGCATAAAATGCAACATGCATATCAGTGTGGGAAATCCACGATCACTCTGCTTCACGATGTTGTTTACAACATTCAGAAAGCCTTCTCGCTCAAGCAATCTAGCTTGGGTGTATTCCTAGATATTGAGGGTGCTTTTGACAATGTGTCCTTCCAGTCTATTCTGGAAGCGACGTGCGGTCATGGGATACCTGCATGCATCTCGGGTTGGATAAACGTAATGCTTAGTAACCGCATACTTTGATCGTCACTGCGACAGGCAGATATACGGAAGTTGAGTATTTGCGGTTGTTCTCAGGGCGGCGTCACCTTTGTCATGGAACTTGGTAGCTGACGGCTTGTTTAACAAACTCAATGAGCTTGGAATTCCAACCTACGGGTTTGCCGACGATTACCAAATACTAATTACTGGATTTTGCATCGGAACAATCTTTGACTTAATGCAACAGGCATTAAGAGCTGTCGAACAGTGGTGTCGACAAGTTAAACTATCAGTTAACCCAAGCAAAACTTCAATGGTTCTTTTCACGAAGAAACGAGTAACAACCGGGGTTCGTTCCTTGCAGTTCTTTGATTCTGAGCTACTGTGTGCAGATCAAGTTAAATACGTTGAAGTTATATTGGATTCCAAACTGAATTGGTCTGCTCACATTGAGTTGAGAGTCAAAAAAGCGTGCATGGCCTTCGGGCAGTGCAGGCGAAGTTTTGGAAAGACCTGGGGCCTCAAACCTCTATTGGATTTACACGACAATTGTACGTCCAATACTGTCATACACAATTGTGGTCACAAATGGTTACATGGGGTGAAGGGTGGGTCGTGAAATGGTAGTTATCACTAGGTAGATACTGTACTGTATTCCAAGCAGAAATCTTTGCGATTATGTGCGGAGTACAATGGGCCCTTCAACTGAGTTTGTCCGGCAAAGTTATAAACTTCTGCTCCGATAGTCAGGCTGCAATCAAGGCCCTTAGCTCAGACAAATCCCGGTCCAAGCTAGTGATCGCGTGCCGAACCCAAATCGAAGAACTAAGCATTGTCAACACTATCTACCTTGTCTGGGTGCTCGGACATTCCGGTATTACTGGAAATGAATGGGCTGACGAATTGACCAGGGCAGGTTCAGCGATTAACGTTGGTCCTGAGCCCACGGTGCCAATTTCGACAAGTTGGATAAGGATATCCATGAAAAATACGGCCCTGGGTTTCGTCCGAGCACCGCAATTATTGAAGAAATCTACAAAGGTGTCGCCAAACAAAGACGTTTCTAGAGCAACCGTGCCCAGTGATTTCGAAAAATCTCCTATATTTTTCGAAGCTCCACTGTGGCATGCTAACCAGGGCTTTAACCGGCCACTGAAAACTCAATTATCACATGGCAACTATTCGGCGCGCTGAGTCTTTTTCATGTGATCTTTGTGAATCCGAATATCATCTGATATGCAACTGTCCAGCGGTAGCGCAATTGCGATTTCGAGTTTTCGGCCGTCCTTATATAGACGAAATCATGTTTGGACGACTGAAACTCAGAGACATACTAATGTTTCTTATCCAATGTGGTAAAGAGCTATAGACTTGTTCGCAGGCAAGTTGAACTATTTGTGAGTTTAACTTACCTGTTGTTTATTTTTGTTTTTATGCTGTTATTTTTCCCACCCTTCCAATTCTACTTCCCCACACCTCCTTGTTCTTTCCTTCCGCTCAGGAAATGGTGACAACACACGGCAAGGCACAAATCCCCGACTACATACAGGGAACGTGCCATTTAACCGTTATGTATCCGACGCGGTACCCTGGTACCTTTTTAGATTTCAATAAATGAAATTCCTATGTTTTATCCATAGCTGGAAATTGAAACTTTGTGACATCTTAGAACTTCACTAAGTCAAGCTTTTGGGTTAATAATATTGTTGATATAGTAAGGGGGGTAGATAGGAGGGGCTCCTGATTTTTTTACTGCGTAACAGGTCGACGTGGGTACCCGGGTACCCACAAAACTGAAATGCCAATAACTAATGTAATTTCCAACCGATTTTGATGCTTTTGGGTGTTTTGGATTCAGGAATTCATCCGCTTTTGGACTTGGTAAAAATGAATCGGGTTACTTCATTCGGTGCCCGGGAATCCGAATTTCCGTAAGCAGGTCCTGTACTGGGCTACTATTTGTGAACTTCAATGGAATACTAGCAATATGGGTATCAAAATTCTTGGAATTGCATCAGTAGGCTGTTTCTCGTGGTTTTGGAACCATTTGGTTTTGGAACCATTTGGACATTCCGGAGCAGGTTCCCGTGGGGCCGTGAGTGGCCATTTCATTCCAATTCCATTTTTTAAATTGCCATTGCCGTAACAATAAATAACTGACTTCCGAGACAATTTGAAGAGTTTTGATACTCATATTGCTAGAACATTATTAAAATTTACAAATCAGACCCTAGTGCTGGAACATTACCCCGGAAAATCCGGATTACGAAGCACCAGTTCCCTTCATCCGGTTCAAAAAGTAGACGAGTTCCTGAATCCAACAAATCTAAAAGTGTCCAAATCGGATAAAGGAAGCCATAGTTATGAACATTTCAGTTTGTGGCTACCCGGGTACCCACGTTGGCCTGTTAAAGGTGTTTTTTTTTTGTTGGACACATAACAGTTAAGCCAATATATTCTGATTCCTGATTCTGATTCCTGCATTCGAATGTTTGGTTGGGTTACTGTTGTTGTTCCCTGGACATGTTTAGTTTTTGTTATGATTCACAATTTGGGAATACACAGCAGGCAGTCAATTTTCAGGAGCTCATTCGTGATTTTTGTGATTTCACTTCACGTTACCGTACTATTTAATTCAGGAGTTTACTATCGGATTTTTCTTTCAGACTGTCGGGATTTATGTTAATGATTTCAGGACCATAGTCGCTAGCTTCGTAATTTCTATTCACGTTATCGCCATGTTTTAGTCATAAGTAGAGTGATTCATGGTCATGATCTCAGGATCTTTTTCGCGATTTTTGATATTTTAATCATAATTAATGCAATTTATGTTTATTATTTCAGGAACTTTGTCATGGTTTTCGTAATTTCTATTCATGTTGTCATGATATTTTAGGACGCCACCTGTCTCTACGAACATCTATACCAACTTGTCTACTGACGAAGGCGACTGTGATGAACCCCAGGAGGGAACATCTTCGGGGGCGGGTCATTTCGCCGAAGGTCATTTCGCCGAATGCCGCTTCGCCGAAGGTCATTTTGCCGAAAGTCATTTCGCCGAATGGGTCATTTCGCCGAATGGGTCATTTCATCGAATTAACCATGCCGTATCAAAAGTAATTTCAATGGTTAAATAATATTAAGGGTGTGTCACAGAGGAATGAACACGCTCAGAAGAATGAACGACTCCGCAAAATGAACAGTTTTAATACCTAAGCAATTCAGGATTATATTACTGCTATTGTAGCAAATTTATTCAATTGAATAATCATTCCCGAAATTAAATATAAAGTTCTATTTACGATGTGTACTACAATCAGATGGAGTCCAACGTGGTTGAACAACTTTTTGCCAAAACATTCTCTAGAAAATATAATGTCAAAGAAATTTCCCTAGAAATTATAATTACCACACAAAACTATTCTGCTAACAATTTCAATATCCGGAAATAATTCTTCAGAATGTACCTTTCACCAGACAATCAACCCCGAACTATATTGCCCTTGATTAATATTTTAAAATTAAATCACATTTATAAAAAGCATAGATAATTAAAGAAAATTAAAATAAAAAAGTCAGTTTGGCTTTTCCATTTTTCGGTTATTACACTGCCCTTGCATGTGCATGTCGCATGCGGCGAAGCCAGTGTGATGCGGCCCAGCCGCATAACCGAGGACAAGGATCCGAAGCGGCGCAAAGCCGCTGAGGATCCGCAGGACGAGGTGGCCGCCGACCCGCCGTCGGAAGCGGCGGCCTCTCGCAAGCAAACCTGTGATACACTCGTTTGCCCGGATTACTCAAACATAGGGGTTTTTTTTTTTAAATTTAAGCACTTGACTTGAAGCGATGTGGCGTAGCCACATTAGGCGTCGCTGTTATTTATTTATTCCATTACAGCGGCAAATATGCAACGAAAAAGCTGTCGTAAATATTCCAAACAAGAATATTTTTAACTTTTTGCAAACTAGGTAATTCGTTACGCCTACGCCACATCGCTTTTATTCGTGTGCTGTCCGACATCACTCCGCTCCGTCGGACTTGAACTAATTGAACTAACTTTTTCCACTATAGACAGAATATTTGGAAACACATCCAAAAGCTTGGTCTGGTTCCAGTGATTTCGACAGACAAAAATGCAGCATTTTTGTTTAAAAAGTTGCGTGCTTTGTCTTTTTTACCATCAGAAGCTATTTCTCGAGCCTTTTCTCTCATCTAGCAGACAGCTCCGACAGATATGGCTCCGCTAATAAAGTATGTAGAAGAAACATAGGTTCTAGGCCGCAAAAAACAAGGAAGATCTGGAAAACATACCCACCACTTTTTCCACCCCAATTGTGGTCCATTTATGAAAACACAAAAATGGACTTCCGAGGACAACGAATAATGTTGAATCTTGGCATAACCACTGGACCGCATTGGTAGGAGGACGACATATTAGCAGTATTCGAATTATAAAGGAGATGCAGTTGGAACAAAAAGCTGCAGCAGGTCGCGCTGTTACTTTTCTGGCTGGAGGCGGTGGTATAATAAAATAGCACGTTGAACTGAAAAACCAAAAATTGAAGAAAATTGTACTCAACTACCATGAATATGAATTAATGGATTACATCAATGCTATCTCAAATAAAATTTAAATTGTATATTCATTAAAAAGATTGTGCAAAATATTATCTCAATATAATATATTGAATCTACGAATTCTCAAATTTCAAATTACTTCTATTAATTTTTTGTTCTTTTTTTGAGATTTTTTTTTTAATTTCTATTTATGTTGTTTGGTATACAGTTACCAGCGAACTGGTTGGACCACTACATCACGCCACTACTAACAAATTCGATTTTTTTATTTGGGACGATCGATAGTTGTCAAAAACTAACCAAGGAAGATGGTATTAGTGTAGCATGGCATTGAAAACATGTTTGATCATTGTCTTTAATTTTTAAAGGCCGATTGATATGCGGTTTTAACAACAGCAGAATCCAACTAGCGTAGTAGTTCTTTGAAATTGTTATGCCAAGTATGTATATTTTTACTATATGCTTTGTTCATTGTTCAAAATTTGCGTATTGAATCAATATTTGATCGACTCATATTGTTTTTTTGGGTCAAAAGATTGAATTTACCTTTTATTTATAACCATTGAAATTGTTTTTGGTAAAATATCAGTCAATTAAAATTTAAATCGGCGAAATGACCTTCGGCGAAATGACCTTCGGCGAAACGACCTATTCGGCGAAACGACCTATTCGGCGAAATGACCTTTGGCGAAATGACCTTCGGCGAAATGACCCAGACCCACATCTTCTGCTGTGCCTAGAAGCTTCATCGTAAAGGCCAGAATAGGTCTCTTCATGCCCCCCCCCCCTAAAATAACTACCCAAGGAAGTACTGGTGCAAAACCGAAGCAAGTCGCTCCCGGTCTCAGTAACCTGAGCTCAGAAAAGGAGTTCCCAGCACTTCCAGGAACATCAAAAACCCCAAGTGTTCCCATATCTCAGCCAGAGAAAGGAAACAGCGCTGGCTTAATAAATTTCTCTGACATTGTGGACCGTTATCTTACAGCTTTAAATATGTCTGACCCCCTTAAAAGCATCTTGATAAGCTGTCTCCCCGCAGTAAAAACATTATTGATGCAGTTCACTGAGAAATGGCCGCTCCTTTCAGCGATTGTATCCTTCGATGGTTAATTCATCGAACAAGGTCACGGATTTAATCATTGTGCTACAGTGGAATTGCAGAAGCATTATCCCGAAAATCGATTCCTTTAAAATCTTACTAAATAACTTGAAATGCGATGCACATGCACTATGCGAGACATGGCTTACTTCAGAAATAGACCTACATCCACGATTTTAATATTATTCGCTTGGATCGAGAAGACTCTAACGGAGGAGTACTTTTGGAGATCTAAAAGAGCTATTCTTTCAATCGAATCGACCTCCCCTCGACACCAGGCATTGAAGTTGTCGCTTGCCAAATCAGAACTAAAGGCAAAGACCTTTGCATTGCTTCCACCTACATCCCTCCTAGAGCTTCAGTTAGCCAACAACAGCTTTGCGATATTGCGGAACTCCTCCCCGCGCCGAGGCTAGTGTTAGGTGATTTTAACTCCCACGGTACGGCATGGGGTTACCTTCATGACGATAATCGACCTACCGACCTCATGGATTGAGCTTTGCGACAACTTCAATATGACCATTTTGAATACGGGTGAAATGACACGGATTCCTGCCCCTCCAGCGCGTCCGAGCGCCTTAGACCTGTCCCTCTGCCCGACATCACTGCGGTGGTTAGATTGCATGTGAACGGTAGTCTGATCCCCACGGCAGCGACCATCTGCCGAGCGTAGTTAATATTGCTAACGGTTCAGGGCCACCGAATACAATCAATGACCTCACACGAAATAATGATTGAAGAGCTACGCGTCCGCGATATCCGACAAAATCGAGTGCACTCAAGAGCTTCCTCCGGAGGAAGAGTACGGGTTCCTGGCTGGCTTGATTTTCGACAGTACGCGATGGCGGAAACGCGCATGAAGAGTTTGATAAAAGCCAAAAAACGTAGCTACTGGCGCCGGTTCGTCGACGGACTAACGAGAGAAACATCGATGAGCACTCTTTGGAGTACGGCCCGGCGCTTACGAAACCGAAACAGTACTAATGAGAGCGTGGAATATTCAAACCGCTGGATATTCGATTTTGCCAAGAAGGTTTGTCCGGATTCCACCCCGACACAGAAGATCTACCGCGCCGCGTCCCCTCACGATAACGCGAACGAAACACCGTTTTCGATGGTGGAGCTCTCACTTGCTCTCTTGTCATGTAACAATAAAGCCCCAGGGCTAGACAGAATCAAATTTAACTTATTAAATAATCTGCCAGACTCTGCCAAGAGACGGTTGTTGAATTTATTTAATAGGTTTCTTGAGGATAATGTTGTCCCTCACGACTGGAGGCTAGTGAAGGTCATTGTCATTCAAAAACCAGGAAAACCAGCCTCCGACCACAACTCGTATTGACCGATCGCAATGCTATCCTGTATCCGGAAGTTGTTCGAGAAAATGATCCCGCCTCGACAATTGGGTCGAAGCGAATGGCTTACTGTCAGATACACAATTTGGCTTTCGCAAAGGCAAAGGGACGAACGATTGTCTTGCGTTGCTCTCAACCGAAATTCCAATGGCCTATGCTAGCAAAGAGCAGATAGCATCAGTATTCCTAGATGTAAAGGGGGCTTTTGATTCAGTTTCTATCAACATTCTTTCAGAGAAGCTGCACCAGCATGGTCTTTCAGCGACTTTAAACAACTTTTTACTAAACTTGTTGTCGGAAAAGCACATGCATTTTTCGCATGGTGACTTATCGACATCACGATTTAGCTACATGGGCCTTCCCCAGGGCTCATGTCTAAGCCCCCTTTTATACAATTTCTATGTCAACGACATTGATGAATGTCTTGACAATTCCTGCACGTTAAGGCAACTTGCAGACGATGGCGTGGTGTCTGTTACGGGACCCAAAGCTGTCGATCTACAAGGACCATTACAGAATACCTTGGACAATTTGTCTGCTTGGGCTATTAAGCTGGGTATCGAATTCTCCACGGAGAAAACTGAGCTAGTTGTATTTTCAAAGAAGCGTGAACCAGCACGTAATCCACATCGTCAAGCCGGCGCTAATCTATTCCGACAAAAAGTTAGTGTCGGTTTCTGATGAGACGAAGTCGAAACGCACCCATATAAAAAGTAATGATTTGTGCCCTTCAAGTGCAAAGACTGATTTTACCAAAAAACTCCGGTCTTGTGAGAAAATTTGGTGTTTACCCAATTTTTCTCCTTAGACAGAAATATAGCATAGCGTTTATTTGTTTATTTGTTCATTTGTTTATTTGTTGTACCGTCACCAACAAACCCCTTGGCCCCAATGGTGGTTACTGAAACTAATTACATTTCAGAATGCGAATTATTTTAGTTTTTATCGAATTCCTTGTCAGGTTGAAGTCAAACGCCGTCGCCACACTGTTAAACACACGCTTGCGGTAACAGCGCTCTGGCGCCCATAGTTAGTTCTCCTGAACGGGACTCGCAGAAGAGAGTTATTGCGCAGAGCTCGAACGCGAGCTTGAAGATCGAGGCGTCCGAGGATTGTAGGGCAATCCACCCTGGCAGACAGTAAGTCCAAGACGAACAGGGCTCGAGAGCAGTCCCTCCGAATGCTTAGAGTATCGAGCTGTATTAACTGACAACGGTTTTTGTAGCTCGGCAGCTGAAATCTGTTTTGCCAAGGAAGATGTCGCAGTGCAAAGCGTATGAACCGGCGTTGGACGGCCTCGATTCTGTCGACACCGTTCTGGTAGTAAGGGTTCCAAACAGCAGAACAATATTCCAGTGTTGAGCGAACCAGCGCACAATAGAGAGATTTTAAACAGTATACGTCCTTAAAGTTTTTCGCTATTCGGAAGATGAACCCAAGCTGTCTTGAAGCCTTATCCACAATGGATGATGTATGTGGTTTGAACGTTAGTGCCGAATCCATGATGACTCCGAGATCCTTGACGTTAGAGTGTCTTGGAATACTCGAGTCGAAGAGATGGTAGTTAAACTGAATCGGATGGCGTTTCCGCGTGAACGTACCGATTGAGGATTTGCTCGGATTTAAAACCATTCTGTTTAGATCACACCACGTACTAAAGCTGTCCAGTTCCCTCTGAAGAAGCTCGGCATCGGTTTTATCCCGAATTTGTTGAAAAATTTTCATGTCGTCGGCAAAAGAAAGGCGGGGTCCTTGTAATTTGATGTTGACATCATTGAAGTAGAGGAGGAATATCACTGGACCGAGATGGCTTCCTTGTGGGATGCCGGATGTAGCGAAGAATGGTGTAGATAGAGAGTCCTTAATGCTGATTTGGAGCTGCCTTCCTTCGAGGTAGGAACGAAACCAGCGCAGAAGTTGTCCATGAATACCGAGTTTGTCCAGCTTCGCTATTGCGATATCATGATTGATTTTGTCGAAGGCCGCAGATAAATCCATGTAAATAGCATCGGTTTGCAATCTGTCAGCGAATCCATCGAGTACATATGTTGTGAACGAGAGCAGGTTAGTCGTTGTCAATCGTTTAGGCATAAAGCCGTGTTGATCGTCTGCAATGTAGTGTTTGTAGTGAAAGAAAAGAGGGTCTAAGACAACCAGCTCGAATAGTTTTGATACTGCACTTAAACACGAGATTCCCCGATAATTGTCAATGTTCGATTTGTTTCCTTTTTTGTGAACTGGAAACATGTGCGCTGCTTTCCAGCAGGAAGGGAATGTTCCAGTATTGAGTGATAGCACAAAGACTCGCCGAAGTGGTTCAAGAAGCCCGCTGATGCACTTTTTGACAAAAATCGAGGGAACGCCATCTGGGCCCGGGGAACTAGATGCTTTCAGCTTGGAATTTGCTGCAAGAATGGCAGCATTATCGACACAAATTCGGTTGATGGTTCGTCCTAGAGAAGGAGTTAGATTTGCAGCGGCATCGACTTGTTGTGGGGAAAGGCTCTCGTCGGAAAAAACGCTTGAAAATTTGTCGGAGAACAATTGGCAAATTTCCTTAGTGTCGATGCCTAAAACTCCATTTAATGACATACAAGATGGTAACCCGGATTCTTTTCGCTGCTCATTCACATATTTCCAAAAAGAACTTGGGCTTGGATTTCAGTTGACGTTCGACGTTTCGCTGGTATCTAAAAAAGGCACGTCTGCTTTGCGGTTCTATTCGTGGTTGAGTTGAAAGTAGTGGTTTCGTAATGCAAGTGTCTTATGCTTCGAGAACTTTTTAAATGCTACTCGTTGGGCAGTTTTTAATCGTCTAAGCACTGTTGATTGCCAGGGAGGGTGTTGATTTGTGCTGACTGTTCGTTTTGGCACATGACGGTCGGTTAGGTAGTTAAGAATATTAGAAAACGTCATCGCTGCTTCGTTCGCGTCATCATTGTTAAGATTTTCGTCCCAGTTTATATCCAACATCGTGCTAACGATGCTGTCGTAGTCAGCGTTTTAAAAATCATAGACAATAGAGCTTGAGACGTCTTCAAAATTCACTCCTAGGTTACCAGCGAGTACAAGATGTAGTGAGGGATGATGGCGCACATGCTGGACTAAAGGTGTCGGAGCGGCGCAGCAGTACGGGGCGTAGTCCCGGGCACTTATAAAGCAGAGGTCCAATGTACGTCCGTTCTCGTTGATGATATTATTAATTTGCCGAAGAGTTGCGCTACTGTAGTTGTCCAAGATACAACTGGCATTGTTGGTAAGCACAGACTTTTCGATATCCAATCGTAGAAATCCATTACTTGCCGGGCACCAGGTCAAGCCAGGTAAGTTGAAGTCGCCCAGTATAACAATATCATCAGACGGGGCAGCGATCGAGGTGATGAAAGAAACGGAGGAAAGATGTACATCGATCAGGCTGTAATCACGAATTCGGTCAGGTGGAAAATACACGACACACAGGAAGAGATTGCGATCGGCAAGTTTCACTGATATCCACACTTGCTCGGAGCTCTCCCACCGCTCATCGTTGATCACTCGGGCTTTTATACCATGGCGAACGGCGATGAGTACACCACCACCTGATGTCTTGTGGTTGTTGAGGGCATTGCGATCACAGCAGAAGACATCAAATGTTGAACCAAACACCTGGCGAGACAGAGTACGGTTGTCGAGGCACGTCTCGGTTAAGGCGATTACGTCATAACAGCAGCCCGTGGTCGCGAGCAAATAGCTGTCCGTTGATGAATTTAAGCCACTAACATTCTGGTAGTAAATCTCGATGTTATTGGATGACGGATCAGGTTCTGCAGAGAGCGAATCAACTGCATCGCGCCCCAGAATGTAGCGATCGTCATCGGCGAGAGAAATGGTTGACATCTGGTCACAAGATGTTAGAGCCAAAGGCAAATTACTGGAAGCGAAGAATACATCAGCGCTTGAAGTGTTCGGATCAGATGTATACTTGCCATTTGTGGCGGGTTGGAAGACCCTTTCACCCATCCCACACACAGGACCGGGACGACTGATGATCGCTGGCTGCAATTGCTCGACTGTGGCGGGGGGATCGAGGGCTTCCATAGTGCCAACTGCGGTGCGTCCCAGTATGCGATCAGCGTCGACACTCCTTCACAATGGCGGTGTAGCTTGGTATAGTGGCATTGCCAATCGTTGCGGAGTCCTCTGTAGGGTTGATGGGCCGGGTTGAATTAGCGGAATACATGCGGCTTCCGAGGGCAGCGGAAAATCAGTCGGTGGGCACCAAATGTTCTGGGTACGGCTATCCTCAAATTCCCTGAACAATATGCCTTGCAGCCATGTGTCAGGGTTAAGAGCTGCTTCACGGTACTTTGGGTGAACTCCAACTTTGAAGGATATGAAGTTCAAAGTACTGACGTCTATGCCTTTTTTAACAAGCGGAATAACCTTTATTTCCTCGTTGCAGTTTAGCCCTTCTTTGGACATTCTTTCGACTGTCTCCTTGCTAACGCTAGGATGAAAGCGGGAAAGATACATCCAGAGCAACGGAGTGGGAGGTGGAACCGTGAGAATGTTGCTATTATCGACTAGCTTTCGACCGCCGACAAGAATACTGCTCGGATCCGGGCCATCCTCGCGACGACGTTTCTGAGATGGTCGAGATGTACCGGAATTTGGCCGGACTGGAGTGGCTGTTGAAACCTTTCTGGCGAGGTGCGAAATTTGCTGGTTGTTTTTTGATAACTCTGCCTTTAGTTCAGCACAGACGTCATCCGTTTTCCCAACGATAGCAGCGATAACACATCCAAGCGAGGAAACGGTGTCGCGAAAGTGAGCAAACTTCATCAACTTGACACATTCATTGCACATCCCAAATAAATTTGGGTTTTCGGTAAGTTTTTTTCAAGAACGGCTTGTTGAATTGTTTCCCGCACTGCATATGCACCACATTTTTGCAAAATCCCATGCATTCGATAAAGTCGTCGTCCGATTTGACGGTTTTCGCGCAATGATCGCATGCACTTGTCATAATGCCGATTTTCTACCCGCCCTAGATACGACTTTTCGTTTTCGTCTCACTGTGCGCCAAGTTATGGTGGGAAATACTTTCCTCTACTCGCGTGCAGGTGGCGAAGTGAGCGCGTGAATTTTTTGTGGGTAATTACACACAGGTCCGGTGATGTAAACAATCTCGGTTTTCACTGGATTTTTCACGACACAAAAACAAAATTTGTAGAAAGCACTTTAAAACTTCACAATATCAAGGGCGCAAACAAAATTTAGAATCAACTGAGACGATAAACGATGATTAAACGGCACAAATCACGCCAAATATTAAAAAAAAATAACTGGAGCGATCAACACAAACAACTAATCGGTGAAAATACACTGAACCAAAAAAAAAAAACTATTACACGCTGGATGCACATCTCAGGCGTATTGAGCTCGTGGATAGTGGTGGTATCTGCACTTGTGGCGACGGCTATCACGACATCGAGCACATTGTCTGGGCGTGCACCGAGTACTGTTCCGCCGACTAATGGAACTTAACATCTGTTCTTGATTAACCCTCAAAATGGCAAGGGGTCTCACAAGTCCAACAGATTACAATTCTCTAGTTTGATTCAACTTGTAATTAGAATTAGTAACGATCAAGCATTTTCGGGCTATAAATTCTCTCTTTGCTAAAACAATAAAAAAGAATCTTTAAAAAAAGTAAAAAAATAAAACTTTTGGAAATTAATTGATTTATTTGACATCAACAATATATTAGATACGAAATAAAACTTTCAAAATTGTAGTAGTTTAAAGTATTTTTTTTTTTAAATCGACGATTTACTTTAACCTAATCCAAAACTCTGGCTATACCACTGATACAGTCTGCTACGAAAAATTCTTGAAGTGAAATAACACATTCTGAAATAGTCTTATTATTTCTTTCTGGTCGGGTTCCATATCCGGTGAGACTAACTTCTACTACGCATTAAAGCGATAGGTTATAGTCCTCTTGGCTTCGATTTTCGTGTGGAGTGAGTATTTTTGTGTGTACAAAAAAAAAAACATAAGTGTGCTATTATCTATAGTGCTCGGCTTGTGTGTTGGAAACATGGAAAAAGTGTATATTGTGTGGAAAGTGAGGAAGGAGAAGAAACCTCCCTGTGATATGTTGACCAACGTCTGTCGGTTTTTGTTTTTGTGGTAGCATGATGAAAATCTAGTAGGCTACGGACTACGGCAATGCTACAAAAACTACTCTTGCTAAAATGTGTTGATGGGAGGTCATGCACATCAACTGGTGAACGGATGATTGGGCGAACCGATGTCAACTATACATGGGATGCACTGTAGGGGGCGTGAGCAATAACTCATGTGTTATGAATCAAACAGGAACTTTATTATTTAGCAAAGCTTTTGTGCTTGCCTGGGCTACTGGCCGGACGATCTGGCTATCTATCTTCAATTATATCGTAATCTATTCTATCGATCTAGAAAGATTTTTTTTTGAAAGGACCAAAGCAGTGTTTCTTGAAAACAGCAGAATTAGGAAACGGGGTTCGGACGTAGGTTTGATAAAAAAAAATTGCAGAATATTTGTCGAATGCTCCAAAACAGGGATAGAGAAAGACAACAGGAAAAAAAAGTTCGAAACCATGCAGCGTTTGTCGAGGGGCACACTCACGCACGGCCAGTGTCGTGACATCACTGTCCAGCACGATACACGTGGGGGGTTTGCTAGTGCTCCGCGGTGACCCGGGACTGTCTGAGTTGATCGAACACAGGCTCGGACTGTGAGGCACTCGTACACAGACGGAAGGCACTGGGGCCATTTGCGGATTATTGCTAGCGGTCGTACAGTTGTTGTCGTTGTTGTTGTTGTTATGCCTCGAGACTGATGAAAATAACGAAAAAGATTGATATCGTTTGGTGAACTATAGGGTTGAGGTGATTTTTTTATGCATTTTGTGATTGTTGAACTCGTGTTACAAGTGTTCCTTGGCTTTTTATACATAGAGTGCCAAATCATGAATTCATTTACAGTTTTCCTAATGATCAATGAAAGTGTAACGGTTGACAGATGACGTTTATCTCGATTCTAAAAGTAAAATTAAAAAGTGACGATGAAACATCAAAAGCATTTTCGATCTGTGCTACGAATTTATGTTAAATTCTCAATATAATGTTCGCGACGATTATTTGAATAGAACCGGCGGGTTTGTGTATGCATCTCAAGTGTATCACGTTTGCAAGGATCCAATCTAGAAACAATTTCAATCATGGAAACACCTTAGAAAGGCGGATATCAAAAAGTGTTTGCGATTTCTCTGCTACGGTTCAGCCTAACAATGACAACATACAAAAACAAACAAATAAACACACAAAGCAACAGAAACAGTGACAGCCGAGAACAGGCTAACACTATCCCACAGCATCGGTCGTAAAGAATTTTCCCCCCAATCGCTGACTTACCCTCCTTGGGTGGCTGGTCGGGACTTTGGTTCTGGTTCTGGTTCACCACGAAGGCAGAATTTTCCTCCTTTGTGATGCTCATGTAGTAACAGGTGTCATCCTTTTTCATGATATGTCGTGGTCCGGGATTCAGCAGAATCGTGTCTTCGTAGAATTCAGGTAATTCGGCCGGTCTAACACCAACTAAGGCAACGCCGTATCTGGTGAGTGAAAAAAATATTAAAATCCATTAAAGCTGTTAATCCGATGGAGGTTTTCTCTGGTGAATGAATTCAACGTCCTACGGTTGACTTACTTTCTATGCGAATGAAAACTAGCGTACGTAAAGCTCTTTCCCTCGTACTCCCCGAAGAACCGACTATCACCGAGGACGATGTGGTAGATCTCGTTCCCGGAGCACTTGCCGTACAGTCGGTGCCACTCCTCTGCCGACTGTTGGCCTTCTCTGTGGAATAGAAGAGGGATAGGCCATTTTAGTGCTCAATCGTATGCAAGGGAAAAATATCAAGCATAGAAGTGACGATTAATGTTTGACACTAGTTGGAAATAGATTAGCGAAGCGTATTTTAAGATAAAAGCTGGTAGAATGGGAAAAATTCAATATCTCCGCTTAAAGTGGTACGAATGGCGTGGAAAACATATTTATTTAAGTGAACATGTCTAAGAATTTGAACGGACGTGATATCAATTCAGGCATTGTAATTCTCACTCACTCACGCGACAAGGTTCTTATCCAATTTCCACTATTTCTAGGATAAGATGAACCAAAAAAATCTCCGTCTCCACAAATACAAATAAATTTATCAGTAATCATCATGCCGCATCCGCAGAATGCTTGCCAGATACAGATTTCTTGGTCAACGCGTTCTTTTTGTCGCTATGGTTCGGCGTTAACACATTAATGCCGAAGCAGTGTACACGGCAATTTATATTTTCAGTCCACCCCACACTTATGTGCACGACCTATGATTCCCGGAAGAAGGCAAAATACATGAGCCGAAACGTCGGATAAATAAATAGCTACTGTTTTATTATACCAGATGACTGCATGCCGAACAAAATAATATGTTATTTATCAAATACGAAAAAATATTATCGCATTCAGTGTTCTGGAATAAACAAGAACTTTTAAACAATGAACATTTTCTCCCGAACGATATTTGCAAGGATTGTACCTACTTTTATAGTTTTATAATTTACTACAAAAATTATAGAACTGAACTCCTGAATGTGTCCTTCGATCATTACTGGACTCGAAATTATTTTCCATAGTCAATCGAAATCTGAGAATAGTGTGCTGAATACTCTTTATTCAAAACACAGTTCTAAGCGTGTTTCAAATGAAGCAACAAACAGAGCGGCTACATATACCACCTTCAAAGTCGAAATAAGACTATTTGAAATAATAAATCAAAACTCTGTGCTGGGGATGTGATCGGTTCCGTTCCAATTCCACTTTGAAACTCCTATATAAAATCCCATGTTGCTGAATATGCTCTAAGAAATTAAATGCTAATGCTTGCAAACCTATAATAAAAATAAGCACAATTCAGTGCGTTCTCTTGGCCGCTGCTCTAATATAACTCAGTCTCCTCACTCGCCAAAATTGCCAACTAATCCCTACTTTTAAGTAAATACAAACCTAGTTGAGTCCGCCCGTGCTTTAGAAACACCAGCAGAAGAATGTTATCAGATGCCTTAGTGATAAAAACACATCTCGTATATCCGAAACATGAAACGTGTGTACCAATAGGTTCATTACCAGAGGTACCGTAAACCGGGGTAACTTTGATCACTCGAAACTTTTTTCGTAGATTACATATTTAGCTAGAATAGTCTACCTAATCATTCAAATTTGTAATTAGTTTTACTCTAAACTTATAAAGCAGTGATTTGTTATACTTTTTGAGTACATTATTCGATTTTTGAATACAAAATATGCAAAAATCTAAACTTTTACTTTATCTTATTTTGACGAAGCTTCGTAAAGTGTTTTTTATACAACAAATAAATCTTAGATTTTAGCAAGAATAGTAAATTCCAAGCGAGTTTTTATTTTTCTTTGGTATCGGATGTGCCAAATCGATTTCTGAGAGCTTACTTAATTTAAAAAAATTGTTTTGTGAAACTAGTTAGCAATTATTTCAAATTAATTCAAGCTTAAATTCGCAATTTTTTTTATATGCAATACTCCAATATGTTAAAATCGATGAAAATCTTTGTTAATTGATAAACCGCTGAAATAAAACAAATTTAGCAGTTAAACAATTTTTTAGATACTTTTATTCAAGTTAGACCCGATTTATATGAATTTTGGTCAGTTGAATTTTACAGTATATTGAAATGTTGTATACAATGCCAATTAACATCTATTTAACAATGGGGATCGTTTTAAAATTAGTTTATACAAACATTTGAATGAGAAACATTGACATCAAGAACTTAATGTAGGTGAACATACAGGTTATCAAAGTCACCCCGCAATATGAAAACGGACTTCAAATTGTAATCATTTTTGAAAAAATAGTAGTAAGCAGAGAATTTCAGTTAAAACCATCCAATCATGTCCGGACATTATAGTCGTGATGTCGCTCGTTTGGCAAACGAGCGACGAATGTAGTGTTTGGCGTAAAATGTCGATACAAAGCATATCTATACTATGTAGCCAAAATATCGATATTTTAAATTAGGTCGATATTTCGTAGTATCGATACTTCTGTTCTGATATTTTTTCGATACCGGCATTTTATCAATAAAAACAGTTACCAAAACCAAGATGAAGACAGCATTGTTTGCAAAATTCACACGAAATTCCAGGTGCATCAGGATCTCTTGCACTGCTCATCTATGTATTATAAACAGGTTCGTAGCATGTGGTCGACCTGGTTGGCCCCCGTCTAGTACGAAAATCAGCAATCAAATTTCACTGAGATATCAGTTTCTAAATTTGCTGACTACACGGCTGCTGAGAAATTAGCGAGCCGAATTGAATGTGTTTGTCTCGGATATCTTTAAGGAATCGGAAATTTTTTCGAAGTAATTAATTTAAGTTCCATCCTTGGGGCCGAGTGCGGCCTGTTGATGTGTGCGTTAAATAAATAAATAAATAAATAAATAAATAAATAAATAAATAAATAAATAAATAAATAAATAAACAAATAAATAAATAAATAATCAAATAAATAAATAGATAAATAAATGAATAAATAAGCGTCGGATAAAAAAAAACCTTCAGTGTGCCATTTCAAGGTACACACTAAATTATTATTCGACTCCCAAACTAAAAAACACACACAGTAAACACTAATGAAGCACAAAAATTTAACTCTATCAAGGACAGCTTTATATAAAGCTGGTATAGCGCATGCACGCTTTAAAAATCATCGAAACATGTACGTTTTACATAACCATTTAGTGCTATAATAGAGCAAATTTAAAACTAATATAATGCTAATGCAATGTAGTGATATTATTCGTTATGCATCTTCTCTCGAGTATTATGCTCGACATATTTCATTGCAGTGGCGTAGCCAGAAATTTGGTTTGGTAGGGGAGAGTCTTTGATGAAAATTGCTGTTGTTTTTTTTTTTTTTTTTAATTTTGATTATAGAGGTTTTAACCTTAGGATCATTCACTTCTTTTCGGGTTAGATCTCTTTTGGAAAAATCTCTAACCCTATGCGGGATTGGGAATCGAACCCAGGTGAGCAGAGTACAAAGTAATCGATTTACCAACTACGCTATGCTCGTCCCTTGTTTTTTTCGAAAACGGTAAAATTTAATTTAAGTTGAATAAATTAGTGAACGTTCAGAAACAAAATTAGTCTAATAGAGGCCGTTTATATTTTTTTAATATGTCAATAAAGTCAAAGGATGCAAATACAAAGTGCAATAAATGTTCAAAAACTTTTCTAACGGTCAAAATCACATAATTTCGAAATCATCGATTTTTAAATTTTAGCAACTTTGAAGACATAACACATAAGACACATTCAACATAAAAAGCTCATACTTTGATATAATAAGTTTGGTGATGAAAACTCCTAGAAGTGATTATGGCGAAGTAACTTTCAAAAATAGTAAGAGATTCGTTGTCTTCAGTATAGTTGTTGATAATGTCCGTTTAAAAATTTTGTAGAAAATATGAAGGCTACATAAATGTAATATATTGATATACAAATCAATATTTAAGAAATTTTCTTAGTCAGTTATTTTCAATAAAACTAGACTTTAGAGACTACCTTGTATAGAACGTGAATTTATTTGTTTATAAACAGCAGAAGAGATTTATCAATTACAGTAAGTTCAGAATAACTTGTTTTAAAAGTTTTATTTCACACAGACCGGACTAAGTCGCAAAACCTTCAAAAATGAGATAATCATAGCGCTGGATAAAGAATTTCTTCAGGTACATTCGACTTTCAGCTGATTTTTTTATTCATTTCGTTTATTTGATAGGCACAAATGCGTTAGCTTGGCGGTGCCAAATTCTTTTGTTTTTACATTTTGGATATTTTAAAACTAGGAGGTTACAATGTTACAAAATATTTTTTTTTAAAGGAGAAAAATTTTACAGCTATCTTAAGACTAGAAATAAGATTCTATATAAAAGAGAGGGGGCAAAAGTCTCAGCTGATTTGAAATGTGCTACAATAAGCAAGAATTATAGCAAAAATTAATTTCAAAATATAATGTAAAGGATTCTGCGATTCAAACTTTAAACTTGTTTTTCTCAAAATCAATACAATGTCACTTAGTCCGGTCTGACTTAACACATATAGTCAAATATATTTCGATATTCTGTACACGAAGTATATTCACAATTAGTTATGGAATGTTCACCAATTTTTTTTCGTTTTTATTACATTAGTTTACAAGAATAATGAAACTGCGAGAAAAGGTATCTTCTAGACTAATTGTGGGTTGCTGAACACGAAAACAACATTCATTTTTTTTTGTTCAAAAAAGCGTTTTTGTGATTTTCTCAAAAAGCTTGTTTTTGAGAACTTTTTTTTAGTTTTTAGTGGATATTTCGTATGAAAATCATCCAATTAATTCGATCAATATCCAGGTTGAAAGGTGCTGAGATGCCCTTTCCAAAAACATATAATATTTGTCAATCGTATGTAAATTTTTTAGTGTTGACAGCGACTAAAGTTTAAAAAAACCTGTTTAATACACCTAGCGGTTTACTATACAGGGTGTTTGGTTCATGGTTAAGAATCTCTCGGGGGGTGATAGACTGCCATATTTGGAGAAAAAAATTGTGCTACACATACCATCAAATCTCAACCGTTACAGAGTTATTGAACCTTTTGTGTAAAAGACTTATTTGTCTTAAAATACCTCTAACTTTAAAAGTATACTTTGTAGTTTAAATGTATCAGTTCCATTCGAAAGGTGAGAAAATTTCCTATTGAATGGTGTTCTCATATCTTTTAAGTAATTAGTTTTAATTACCTCTTAGCTGTAAAGTAGTTAAAAGTTAGTGTTTTTGAGGAGGTTTTTGCTAATTTTCTCGAAATAATGAAGTATGATTATAGCAATATCCATTATCCAAAAGTTGGGTTTTAGGACGATTCATGATTTGTTCTTGGACGTTATATTTCTATCTCTTCTCATTTCTTTGTAATTTCATTACTATACTTTTCCTGTAATCGACTTGCAAGTGCTTAAAAGACTCTAATCTAAAAAATATGCTTTATATCGTTATTTACAAGATTTCATTGGAAAGCTGAGAAAATGTCCTATCAGTGTATGTACAAATATCTTTTATTTAAGTGTACTAAATGATTTTTTACTAACGAAATAACTCAAAATGTGTGTTTTTTGGAGTTTTTTAATTATTCTAATTATTAAAAATTTATCGTTACTATTGTTCATTTGATGCCCCTTAATGTTCTCTATAACTTTTTATTAGACACTTTGTCTATATCTCTTTTCATTTTGCTACTATTTAATAGTTAACACAGCATGAGCTCGCCACAAATGTAGTGGGTTCGAAATCGTTATTTTTGCATATGAAACGATGTGATAAAAACGATTTTGCGTCGAAACCAAAAGAGATAATTAAATGGAGTCAAAGAAAGAACTGTAGAACTTGCTGAGATGCATTGTTTCCATGATAATAATGGTGATGTTTATTATTTACTATTTTAAGAAAATTAACGAAAATGCTAATAATAGCACTAACTTTAAACTAATTTACTTTTAAAAGAATACTAAATTCACTTAACTAAAAGGTATTAATACATTTTTCACTGTAAAATTTTCCTGGCTTTCGAATAAAAAGAAAAATAAAGTACAATAAGTGCCGTAATTTTTCAATTAGAGCTGGTACTAGTGAAAATGAGATAAAAATATCCAAGTTGAATAACCCAAAATCATGAAAATAAGAAAAGGTAAGTGTATCATGTCAAAGAACAAATTAAGCAACTCATCAAGACTGACAATCTGAATTATTAAAATGATGAGTTTAACTATTAGGATTTTCAAGAAATGATCGAAAAATCCTTTGAAATTGTTTAATTTTCAATAAATTACTTTGAAAAGACTACTTAAACTCATTAGCTGAAACATGTGAGGGCATCACTCAATTCGAAATTTTCTCACCTTTCGAATGGAACTAAAACATTTAAAATACAAAGTATACTTTTAAAGTTAGAGGTATTTTAAGACAAATAAGTTTTTTACACTAAAAGTTCAATAATTCTGTAACGGTTGAGATTTGATGGTATGTGTAGAACAATTTTGTCTCCAAATATGGCAGTCTATCACCCCCCGAGAGATTCTTAACCATGAACCAAACACCCTGTATACTACAGAATTTGAGTTTCTCCGAATCGCCATCCCATCCAATGTTGTTAGGTTGCCGATTGATTTGTCCGTCAACTTTCCCTTTCCTTTCCCACCGATACCCTTGTTTTCTTCTTCAGTTTTCGTAATCTCGTTCTCATACGCTTCTCAACGTGTCCGATGCATTCTTCCTTTCGTACGATAATCTCGTCCCAAAACCAAGAAAAACAAGAAACCATTCACAGACGCTCACATATACATAAACCGTCAAGAATGGGCCGGTGAATTCTTTAAACAATGATTTTTCCATAGACATGCGTCATCGTGGTGCGCCGCGCTTAGTATCTCAGAAAGAGCCGGAGATGGGTACCTTTTGTTTCCTAGAAACATGCCAAGGAATATGATTTTCACCAAATCTTTTTTGTGGCGTATTTTCAGATACATATAGATTGAAATTAACCATTGAAAACCATGAAAGTAGAAGATCCCCTTTTGGGATGGACTAAAGTAGAGTACCCGAGCAAAAAAAATCAAGAAATTTCTTTAGTGGGCCGAATTCTTCGGCAAAGTTTTAGAATATTATGTTTTGAATAACTTCGTGTAAGATATCACAGACATCAGACCTCATTTTAGAAGTGAAATTGTTGTTTTTTTTGTAAATTTGACCCACAAATCAGTTCTTTGATTTTTCCATGCTAAAAACTTTAATTGATTAATTTAATATGTTCTACAAACTTACTGGTATCACTAATACACAGCTTTTTGTAGAAGGAACTAACAACTTAATATCAATATTTTGGCTTCTACAACTATTTTTCATATAAATTTGCACTATTTTTATCAAAGATTACTGTTTTTGGGCACATTTGTGCAGCCAAACTTTGGCTATTCCGATACTCTATTAATTTAATTTAATATCACCTAGAAACAGGATATAGTGGGACGCATTGTTTGGCTGACTATACGACGGTTTGTAGCATAAAATATGTTTACATTATTTTTAATTTATATACATTATTACCTATTAACAAAATGTTATATTTTGCACGCACTTACTAGCATGTAGAACTTATTGAGTTGATCAATTACGGTTACAATACGGAAAAGTGAACAAAAATTAAAAATGTTGAAGTTAAACTGCCAAAGAAAAATGAATTCGGCTCAAAAAATAAATCTACAGTATTTATGTGTATGGTATTTTCGACAAAATTGTTCCAAATACAATATTTGACAACTTTGCTGAAGACCTTAACTATTTAAACATGATTTTTTAGATCCCGTACTAGTTTAACCATTAAGGTAAATTCTACAAATTCATAAAAGTAGAACAATACCTATTTGAGGCCTTAAATATTATAGAACCTAGGCGTCCTTGAAAAAATATTCACAATATAAACCTATCATATCTATTTTTTTAGATGGTTTAGAACTTCAGCAAAGTTGTATAATATTCGATTTCGAACATTTTTGTTGAAATTACCTTATACTTTCAGTACATTTATTTTTTAAGCCGAAATCGTCATTCTTTGGAAGCTCAATTTCATAATTCGTATTTTTCCTAACTTTTTCATGTTGTAACCGTAATTGATCAATTCAATATGTACTATATGCTTGTAGCTGCGTGTAAAATATAACATTTTTGTAATAGCTAATAATGTATATACATTAAAAATAATATAAACACAGTTTATGTTATAAACCGTCGTACACGAATGGTCCGCCATATCTGCTTCCGTGCGTGTGGGACCAAGATTCACACTAAAGAGCCTCTTTATTTCTACTGTTTGAGGTGTGCAGCAATGGAGTTGAATACACGTATGGGAGCAAAAACAAAAAATTGGAGTGAAGAGGTTTATTGTGAAAAAGAAGAGCGGTGGTTCGCATGAAAAGTGCAAAGAGCGTTTTTTATTGGTCTCTGTATTTGCCCTGAGGTGCATTTATTCCCTGATTAAATTTATTCTAGGAATAATAGAGTATCGTAATAGCCAAAGTTTAGCTGTACAAAAGTGCACAAAAAAGAAATCTTTGATGAAAATAGTGCAAATTTATATAAAAAATAGGATTTAAAATAAACTTTGAAAATTTGGTACAATAAGTTACAATAAAAAAACGTTATTCTGAGAAAATAGGGTGAACGGATAAATAAGGAACATATTTGTCACTTAAATTGCCGTAACAAACAAACAAGATGCACCAGGGTTTCCAAACTTCGAGAAAAATCATCGATTATGTTTTAAAATAAACGCTGAAAATCTGGAGCAATTTTTGTGAATAGAAAAAAAGTTATCCAAAAAATAGTAGGGTGAACGTATAAATGTGGGACACCACTTTTTTCACTTAAACTTCCATAACAAACGAACCAAACGCACCAGAGCTTCCAAATTTAGAGTAACATCGTTGATAAGGTTTCAAAACAAACACTGAAAATTTGGTGCAGTTTGGTCGAAAGATAAAAAAGTTATCCTGAAAAAACGGGGTGAACGTATAAATATGGGACACACTGTATGTTTGAAAACTTCTATCATGTGCTCGATTTCTACCAAGTCTCAAAATTTTTCGAACTCTTTCAAGAAAATTATGAATTTTCATATAAACGTATGAAAAAATATATATGGGAAGAGATAAAAAATGATGCAAACTTGAAGTCGACCTTCGCGGATTTGAGCCAAATTTGGAGGAATTGTTCATCTAGGGCCAATATATAAAAACCCAAATTTTTGTACTATGCTATATTTCACCCTAAGGAGGAAAATTTGGTAAAAACCAAAATTTCTCACTATGGTGAAAATTTGTTGGTAAAAACCAGTCTTTGTACAGGAGGGCACAAATCCTTATTTCATACTTAGTTGAGTTTTGGCTTCGCCTCATCAGAAACCGACACTAACTTATTGTCGGAATATTTTCACCCTAGTGAGAAATTTTGGTTTTTACCAAATTTTCCTCCTTAGGGTGAAATATAGCATAGTGCTTTCGCATAGGCCTGCTAAGCCAAGACAAGTTTCGGCTTCACTTGTGTCTCATCGGCATAAACAGAACTTCTGCTCGAACGGGACATCACGTTTGATCAGTCGTTTGATTGAAACACATAGTGTGTTTTAGTTTTAAGGGATTTGCGTCAAGCCGGCGCTAATCTATTCCGACAATACGTTAGTGTCGGTTTCTGAAGAGGCGAAGCCGAAACGCAACATAGTACAAATTTTTGTGTCAATTGAACCGCCCCTCGGGTCATGGAAGCACCCCCCGTTTTGGCAAATTGCCAAAACCCTTGATTTTCTTTTGCTCATATTTCCGGTTATATGTACTCTAGAATCAAACTGCAAGATTGCTTTTGAAGAAAATTGTCTAAATTGTCTAGTCTAGGAGTCTAGAAAAAATATTATTTTTTGGCGGCCGTGCTGCCAACAATGCGATTTTTTCAGTTAAATATTAAAAGTTAATTTTTCTCTCAATACATATATTTTAATTTTGAAAGTTCTAATGCCATCGCGTTCCTCAGACATTTTTACATAAAAAACACTTATCATCCCAATATAATATGAGCGCATCCTGAGATATACCGTTTTGAAGGGAAAAACTCGCATTTTCTCATTTAAAAATCCATTTTTATTGGCCAAAATTGAGAAAATCTTCAAACAGTCATTAAAATCTCTCCCGACCCTGACCTGCTAGAAGCAAACCAAAAACGTAGTTTTTCATCATTTCGCGTCTACTTCACGAAAAATTACGTTTGAACTCAAAATACTCAAGTTGGTTCTTTAGTGTTGTGCGCTTGCGATTTTATATGGGAAATTGCGGTTTTTTTTCTATTCAAAACGGTGTATCTCAGGATCCGCTCAAATTATATTGAGATTATAAGTGTTTTTTATGTAAAAATGTCTGACGAACACGATGGCATTAGAATTTTCAAAATTAAAATATATGTATTGAGAGAAAAATTAGATTTTAATATTCAACAGAAAAAATCGCGCGGCCGCCAAAAATTAATATTTTTTTCTAGCTCCTTAAACAATTTTCTTCAAAAGCCATCTTGCCGTTTGATTCTAGAGTAAATAGAACCGGAGATATGATCAAAAGAAAATCAAGGGTTTTGGCAATTTGTCGAAACGGGGGGTGCTCCCATGACCCGAGGGGTGGTTCAATTGTTATAAAAATTTGGGTTTTTATATATTGGCCCTGGACGAACAATTCCTCCAAATTTGGTTCAAATCCGTGAAGGTCGATTACACGTGCCTTGATCACTTCGCGTGGAATGACCCATATAAATATAAATATAAATATAAATATAAATATAAATATAAATATAAATATAAATATAAATATAAATATAAATATAAATATAAATATAAATATAAATATAAATATAAATATAAATATAAATATAAATATAAATATAAATATAAATATAAATATAAATATAAATATAAATATAAATATAAATATAAATATAAATATAAATATAAATATAAATATAAATATAAATATAAATATAAATATAAATATAAATATAAATATAAATATAAATATAAATATAAATATAAATATAAATATAAATATAAATATAAATATAAATATAAATATAAATATAAATATAAATATAAATATAAATATAAATATAAATATAATCAAGCACAGTTACTAACGACACCAAGAGGAATAAGTACAGTAAATCTTGAAATGAATTCCTCCCTAAACATTTGAACCCAACTATCTAGGAATGAAGCATTTGGAAGAAAATATGATTGATAGTAACTCATAAGCTATATTTCTTTGATAGCCTAAATTGGGGCATTGCGAATGTTTTACCTCGAATGTGCCACACAAAACCCATCTCCATATAGCGTCACATGTGCACACGATACTCACTGTCCTCTTGACGTATGCAGCAGCAGCGTCACCAGCGTACTGGCCCCAGGGCACGTGCAGTTGTTCGCCAGTAGGGCGTATTTGAACTCGTCCTCGCATACAACGTGCTCGGCAAATTTCACGTGCAGCTTGTTCTCGGGTCTTTGCAAGAAGAAAAAAAAAGCAAAAAATAGAAACATTTTGAAATATTAATAACAACCATCACCATCGTGACAACGGGAACCATTTCCAGTGCATACCGAAAAATCTGCACATACTGCGGTACGTTAGGCGCAAAATCCTTGACCGCCCACGACCGCAGTATCGTATGCTCGTCGGCGGCCGTCTTGTCGGCGTAGTTTCGCGCCGCCAGGATGAAGCACGCCTCCGCCTCAGCCATCCGGGCCCGGGCCAGATCACCGTCCTTTAGGCAAGATCCCTGTTGAAAGAACACGAAGGAAACGAGCATCATTAATTTCATTAGCCTCTAATTAAACGCTTTCAATGGGCGACATTGCCAGGCACTACAATGCAGTCCACCAAAAAAAATTCATTTCTTGTCCTGTGTCAAATTGTAAAACAGATAGCAGCAGTTTGCGATTCAATTGCCACTCACCTGAATGTAGATGACTCGTTGGGCCCAGATTGGCACCTGCAGTATCATCCGCATCGTCGTGTCCAGCTCCATCGGACTCAGCAGCACCACGTAGTAGTCCTGCAGCAGTGGGTGGGCATAGAATTCGTTCAGGAAGTCCATGATGGTGTCGGCGTGCAACGTGGTGGAACAGACGACCACATGCTTCTCGCTTTGGGCCCGGTGGGATGAATAGCTACCGCCCAGTTTCTGCCGTTCCATCCACGTGAAGGCCAATTGTTCGAACTGTGGGCGAGAGAGAGAGAGAGGAACAGAGATAGAAAATGAGTGACGAGAAAGGGAAAACGTGAAACTACATGGAAATGGAGACGGCTTTTATTTAATTATGTTTCGTATGAATAGCCCATTTTTGGTGGATTGATGGGGGGCAGCTGGGTGGTGAGGGCGCTTTTTCGGCAGAAATGTAATAACAAAATTCGGTTATGAAAGCTTTTAAAGTTGAGCATTATACATTGCGGATTGTGCACGTGGCACCGAAATACATATAAGCGTAATGTGTTTCGTTTGCAATTTATTAAATTCGATTTATAAAACAAGCATTCCGTGAAGGAAAATGAGTAGGACAGCTGCCAGTAGCTCAAAGAAATGAGTCGCAAGGCAGGAATCACTAGTCAAAAGTAGAAATTAACATCTGTTCGGAGTTTTTAGACTGAATACAAGCGTTTATTGTTCTGGCAAAAAAGCACAAAAATGTCAACTAATGCACCTGTCACACTTAACTGTACTCCTACTACACTATTAATCTCAAATTTCATAGTTGTTTACGAAGAAATTATCGTATAAGCCTAACTAACGTAAATCTGAGTGGCAGCACTGGCGAATCACCCGGACGTGTTGTCGTTAACGTTCAATATTTTTCAAAGTTTATCAGTGATATACAACATAAAATGAAGTCAATCGTTTAGTAGGTAGTTTTCCTGTTGAGTTACGTGTTAGTAGGTGTGATTTTGTGTGATTACCGAGAAAAGTGTGATTTTGCATAGAAATTTGTCGTCACAACTTTGCCATTGAAGTATGTGAAGCAAGACGCGAAAAGATACGCCGTTCGTTCCGCTTAGCGCCTGCAGCGACGCCTGAACCTGATTAGCTGTAACAATTTCACGGATGGAGAAGAATTCTTCAAGGAAATCTCATGAATTTATTTATTCGTGATCTAACGCTAGTTGTCGACCGCCAGAGAGCATGGAAGTGCAATGATGATGTTTTTATTTTCGTCTGTCGAAACACATTGGAAAGTAAATTCTGATTTTTTTAAATTTAATCAATATTATAATTAAATGTTATTTCTTCTAATGAAAAGTAATATTGATGAAGAAAATATGTTTCCTACCTCTGAAAAATATCCAGATGGTAAATTTCTTGTTACTTCACTCACATTTGTTCTTCCGGTTTCAATTTATACTAAAATGAAATTCAGAGATTGAAATTTCGATAGAAAACACGATGGTGGGCAAAAATCACTGGATTAAAGAGTGTAGTTGTTGGTAGTCGAGGTTATCCACTGATAAGTCAAATTTCTAGATAAACATTTTCCATATCTAAAACAAACAACCTAACCTCAACAATACAAAAATAATTCCGGATCTCAATAATTCGTAATAAAATATTGAGTTCAACTGAATGTTTTGGTGTCAAACGAAAGAACGAGTGTTTTCTTATCACCTGTAATCAAGCTTTTTGTGAAACTATGTGATATTTATTTTAAAACAATTAAAATAGAACAACCATCCTATACCATCAATGCAGTGCCATAGTGCCAAAAATGAAATCCAGTTGGCGCATCGAGCGAAAAAGTTTCACGTTTGAGAGCCAATTGGCTCTCAAACGTGAAACTTTTTCGCTCGAAACGTGATAATTTTCGCTCGATGCGCCAACTGGATTTCATTTTTGGTACTAGTCAAATGATGAAAACATTTTCTTGCATTGATGGTATAGGATGGTTGTTCTATTTTAATTGTTTTAAAATAAATATCACATAGTTTCACAAAAAGCTTGATTACAGGTGATAAGAAAACACTCGTTCTTTCATTTGACACCAAAACATTCAATTGAACTCAATATTTTATTACGAATTATTGAGATCCGGAATTATTTTTGTATTGTTGAGGTTAGGTTGGTTGTTTTAGATATGGCAAATGTTTATTTAGAAATTGGACTTATCAGTGGATAACCTCGACTACCAACAACTACACGCTTTAATCCAGTGATTTTTGCCCACCATCGTGTTTTCTATCGAAATTTCAATTTCTGAATTTCATTTTAGTATAAATTGAAACCGGAAGAACAAATGTGAGTGAAGTAACAAGAAATTTACCATCTGGATATTTTTCAGAGATAGGAAACATATTTTCTTCATCATTATTACTTTTCATTAGAAGAAATAACATTTAATTATAATATTGATTAAATTTAAAAAAATCAGAATTTACTTTCCAATGTGTTTTGACAGACGAAAATAAAAACATCATCATTGCACTTCCATGCTCTCTGGTGGTCGACATCTAGCGTTAGATCACGAATTCAGAGCTGGTGAGATCG
This sequence comes from Topomyia yanbarensis, assembly GCF_030247195.1. Lineage (NCBI taxonomy): Eukaryota > Metazoa > Arthropoda > Insecta > Diptera > Culicidae > Topomyia > Topomyia yanbarensis. The sequence continues at coordinate 393,243,081 of NC_080672.1, forward strand.
TTTCATGTCATTTGTCAATGTTTGTCTACCTTCATAAATATTTTCCTTTTTGTAAATAAGTGCCAGAATCAAAAATATTTTTCATTCTGGAAGTGTGAATATATTGCAAATATCCAATTGATACGTGGATATATTCGCGCGGGGCTTATTGTATATGAAGGCGGCCTCAGAATGTACGTGTAGGAACAGGCATTCTTGAAATGGATCGTTGAATGTACAATAGAACTGTCCATCTATCGATGAAAACAAATATATCATTGCATAGATGCAGACATGTTTCTTCCATAAAAGCACAGCCGGACAGTGGGAAATGGTTTGTACACACACAAGCCTAACTAACGCAATTCTGTCATCAACCTGTTTGGACGACTCAGTGCAAATGAAATCAAGACTCCCAAACTCCAAATTTCGGAATCTAAAAATATAACACTGTAGAAATATAGAAATGTAGAAATTAGAGAATAAAAAACTTAAGAAGCCCGAAATCCTGAAACCGAATAATCCAAGAAAAAGGGAATTCTGGAATTCAATAAAATAATTAATACCCGAATCCGGAAGTTCTGTTATCTAGCAATCTAGGAACTAAAAATCTCAAAAATCGAGAAATTCACAAATCCATGGAACCAGGATCTAATAAAATCTAGGATTACAGACATTCAGTAATCCAAGATTACTGGGTTGCAAAAAAAAGTAGTAATTCAGGAAACCAGGAAACCAGAAATCGAGGAATCGGGAAATCCAGAATCCACGAATAGATGAATCCAGGAACCCAGGAACCAACGAATCCAGCAATCCAGTAATCCAGCCGTCCAGCAATCCAGCCATCAAGCAATCCAGAAATCAACGGATCGAAGAAACGAGGAATCGAGGAATCGAAGAATCGAGGAATCGAGGAATCAAGGAATCGAGGAATCAAGGAATCGAGGAATCAAGGAATCGAGGAATCGAGGAATCAATGAATCGAGGAATCGAGGAATCTATGAATCGAGAAATCGAGGAATCGCTGAATTGAGGAATCGCGAAATCAAGGAATCGAGGAATCGAATAATCGAGGAATCGAGGAATTGAGGAATCGTGGAATCGAGGAATCGAGGAATTGAGGAATCGAGGAATCAAGGAATCGAGGAATCGAGGAATCGAGGAATCCAGGAATCCAGGAATCGAGGAATCGAAGAAGCGAGGAATTGAAGAATGGAGGAATCGAGGAATCGAGGTTCGAGGAATCGAGGAATCGTGGAATCAAGGTATCGAGGAATCGAGGAGTTCATCGACTCTTGGGAAACCCTTTCAGCTTCCCGAAACAGGTCCGGCCACTTTCCTTTAATTAAACTTCGGTTACGGAGTTACTGCTTGATAAAGCGGCCAAGGTTCCCGCGAACACCCAATTGATGCAGCTGGCGAAGTACTCCTACACCCCATACCGTGGAATCGAGGAATCGAGGAATCAAGGAATCGAGGAATCAAGGAATCAAGGAATCGAGAAATCGAGGAATCAAGGAATCGAGGAATCTATGAATCGAGAAATCGAGTAATCGCTGAATTGAGGAATCGCGAAATCAAGGAATCGAGGATCCGAGGAATTGAGGAATTGAGGAATCGTCGAATCGAGGAATCGAGAAATCAAGGAATCGAGGAATCCAGGAATCCAGGAATCGAGGAAGCGAGGAATTGAGGAATGTAGGAATGGAGGAATTGAGGAATTGAGGAATTGAGGAATCGAGGAATCGAGGTTCGAGGAATCGAGAAGTTCATCGACTCTTGGGGAAACCCTTTCAGCTTCCCGAAACAGGTCCGGCCACTTTTCTTTAATTAAACTTCGGTTACGGAGTTACTGCTTGATAAAGCGGACAAGGTTGCCGCGAACACCCAATTGATGCAGCTGGCGAAGAACTCCTACACCCCATACCGTGTTGTAGGCCTTGGCGAGATCTTGGATGGCGATGTCTGCTATGGTGTCGTTGGCTATAGCGTCACTTACTATTTCACCGAGGCAGCCTAGATGAATACCTGTGCCGAGTGCCTTGCGGAATGCGAACTGGCGATGGTCGAGAAAATCTTGTTCCTGCAGGAGGGTCATCAGGTGTCCGTTAACCATTCTTTCCATTGTTTTCCCAATTCAAGGGAGAAGAATAATGGGTCGAAAGTGATTCGGGCTCTTGGTTCCATCGCATTTCTTCGGAATAAGAATCGTGAGTGCGGTTCTCCAGTTGTCTGGGAAGGACTCATCTTCCCATATCCTGCTGAATCCGCCTAGGAGTGCTCGCTTGCCAACCGAGGGTAAATGCCTTAATTGGGTAATGCCTGGATTGCCAACGTCGAGTCCGGCAGAAATGCCCTTTCCAGTACTAAGTGCAGTGGCTAGTTTCACTCCAGAGAAATGTTTGTAATGTAATCCTGGCTAGCATCTGGTATGAATTATAGGGGTGGCTTCTATGGTCCTTTTTGTGTTTTGCGGAAGGCAGGGAGATGGAACAGTCCCCAGAAAGAAGGGCAAAGTGTTGACCGATTTTATAAGCAATTTCAGAGCGCCTAACTGTAGTGGTACCGTTGGCCGATAATGCGAAGCCGTTTTGCCTTATTCTGACGCTTAGGGCATTAACCCTTCTCCACAGATCCGCAGTTGACAAATTGGAGCTGATCCTGCCCAGAAACGAGGCCTCTTTGGCTTTCTGTCTGGCCTGGTTCATGAGGTGGCACCGGTCTCTAATTCCCTTAATGATGGTCAGGGAGGTATTTTTAAGAACTCAAAGATTTATTCGGCGATCTTTGATTTGGGGAATGTGTGGTTTTGCAGCCTGTGCCTCTACAAGCTGCTCCGGCGAATAGTTGGGGCAGAAACGGCTGCTGTGCCCGAAGTGACCGGACTTGAAACACATCATCGGCATTGGATAGTACGGGCGGATGCTAGTACGCAGCAGGTCGATGAATATGTTTTCCAGAAGGTTGGAGCCAGAGGACAGGATAACTAGTGGTCTATTAATCGTTAACCATCAAACATGTTATAAGTCGAACATAAGTCGAACATTCGTAACCCCTTGAGCTCTTCCAGGAGTCTGCCTTTGGTGTCCGGGTAGTAGATGACGCCCTGTACTATGTTAAGGATTGGATGGAAGATAACCTCTACCTATTGGCCTACCTGCTCCAGCTTCCGATATGAAGGCTTTCTTAGATCGGGTTCCAAGCACATATCTGGATCTCTTTACCTCCTTTGTCGCGCTCACCAGGTTTCCTGAGTCGGTTCCTAGCACTACCTTTACCGATTTCATAATGAGGAGGGGATCAGCTGGGAGGCGTTGTTCCTCGTTTCCTGGCTCGTTGAAGACACGAAGTAATAGCATTTGCTGGTCTATTACGTCCCCGGAATTCATGTAGCCGGGAAGAAAAAGAATAAGGGGAGGGGATGGTTCTTCGCCTCAATCGGGGAGAGAGCCCTTTTCTTATTCCGCTTACTTCCATACAGACCTCATCACCAATTTTGGAGCCGTCGGTGAAAATTCGCGCGTGATTGCTGTACCTGGCGGCCATCAGACGGTTGTATTTGGCTCTGGCTTCACTACTAGCAGCACCGGCCTTCAGTTCTGCAGACAGACTTGTGTCCAGGTTGGGTCCGCGGACGTGCCAGGTCCGGTCACGAACTCGGTGTAAGCGGGCGATCCGTGGCAGATCCATGTCTGTGTATTCCCGGTGGATCTCGTTAGCTGTCTGTAGCAGGAAGCAGTCCTTTTCGGCTGTACCTTCTTAAAATCCCAATACTCTTCTAGCGATGGTGAGCGCAGTCTTCCAATAAAGGGGGAGAATCGCGGCTTCCATTTAGGCCGCCTTAGCAGGCGTGCTGGGTAGCAGACCAGAGGCAGCGCGAATTGTTCCGTGGTATAGCTGGCCTAAAATGTTGATGAGTCCTTCCATATTGCAACACGTCAGCTCAATCCAGTAGAATAGCTTGCTGTGAAGTAGGGCCTGTCCAATGTTTAATGCAGTGTATCGATTACAACGCTTGTGCCGGGAGCTGATTGTTTTCATTAGTCGCAACCGGCTCTGCCAGTTGGCTTTGATACGTTGGAAGTGTGGCGCGAAGGTGAGCTAATGGTCCATGGTTATTCCCAAGATCTTCCGTTTCTTACGGTAGAGAATGACCGCCCCGTCCAGCAGGATCGACCTCCCTGTTGCAATGTGGTTTTTGTTGCAGCAGTGTGTAATTATGCTTTTAGCGGGTGCCATGTTAAAACCGACTGATACCGCCCATCGGCCCACCTCACTTACTGCGGCCTGGAGTTTACGACAGGTTTGCATGACCAACACGATGTCGTCGGCGTAGACGAAAACTTATAAATCCCAGCCGGTAGGTTCGTGAACAAAGAATTCATGGCTACCAGGAACAGTGTTACAGCGAGAACGGATCCCTGGGGGACGCCGTTCGCCTCCGGAAAGGCGTCGGATTGGGCACCCCCGATTCCCGGTAGTCGCTTAAGAAGCGGCCCATATGTCCGGTGATCCCCCAGTTGACCAGCTGTTGCAGTACTCCATGACGCCACACGGTATTATATGCCTTCGCTACGTCGAGTATCCCGATGTCGGCGTGCAAGCCGTCGGTTACGGATTGGCGTAGCACCTCCGAAGCTGGCGAGGTAAGCACCGGTTTTTGCCCCATTTCGGACGCGAACTGGCGATGATCCAAAAGTTTTTGCTACTCTAGTAGGTCCATCAGCCGTCTGTTGACCATGCGCTCCATCGTCTTGGTAAACCAGGAGAGTAAACTGATTGGGCGCAAATCATCTGGCGTTCTGTTCCCTTGACATAGCTTTGGGATGGGGATTACTAGGGCTTCCTTCCATGAAGCGGGCATCGGTTCACCGCTCCAGATGCGGTTAATGCTGTCCAAAATCGCCCACTTGGCTACTGGTGGGTAATGTCGAAGCTAGAGATGGGCGAAACAGTTCACTTCGAAGAACCATTCCCGACTGAACAGTTCTATAAAAAGAACTAGTTCAGATGAACCGTTCTTCCATTCAGCTGATATTTTACTTGTATCTAGCGAATGTCTCTCAAAACATTCGATTCTTGGAGAGGAACCAAACAGATGCTGCCCAAACTATTATCTGTATGCTTAACAAGTTCATCAAGGGTGGCGATTTCTTCATTATGTATAACTAGAGAAATAGAGAATGAGATGAGTCGTTCGCTTATGAGTCGTTCTTCGCCGGTTTTATTCTGGGAGAGCACAGAGAGCGGTTTGTGGGACGGCAAGTCAGTTCATTTTCATTCGTTCGCCTAAAAATCGGTCCGAGAAATTCGCTAAACGGCTTTGGGTCATATTCAGTTCATTCGCTTTGAAGAGAATTGAGAACTACCGTTCTTTTAAAAAAAACTTCCGTTCGCTCATTCTCTTCAAAGAACCAGTTCACTTCAACCGTTCGCGAACGAATTGCCCATCTCTAGTCGAAGCAGAGAATAACCAACGACATTCAATCCGTCAGACTTGCCAAGTACCGATTCTAGTGCCGTACATTGTTCGCTTCCGTTGAAAGGCTGGTTGTATACTTGACCTGAATCAGGTTCGAAACGAATGGGCCTACTCCTTTTGATTCGCAGGAACGCTGCTGGGAGTGCGGCGTTTTCGGACAGGGAGGCGAAGTGCCTGCTTAGTTCGTTACCGATGGTTGTGGGATCAATCGTCGTGCACCCATTAACGACGATGGCGTAGCCACTGTGCCGCCGCTTTCCGCTATAAAGCGTTAACTCTCCGCCAGAGTTCTGAAGTCGACGAGTCTGGAGATATGCCTTCCAAAAATCTGGTTCAGCTGGTGTTTTTTGCCTCATCTGTCGCATTCTTGGCCTCGTTTCTGGCCTCTCTGAAGTCATCAGCTCGCTGGTTTCGGTGTAGGTCGTCCATAGAAGGCTTCTTCAGTGCCCTCAACGCAGTTCGGTGTGCTCTGATAGCTCTCTTGAACTCTGGGCACCACCAGTGCACTGCCTGTCAGGAAGGGTTACCACTTGTCTTGGGGATACAGGTGACTACTGGATTCCTGTATGGTCTAAAACGTACCGGATGCCAAGAGCAACCGGGAACCGGGCTGAGGTCTCGTCGTACTCGTTGTTGTTGGTAAGGAGAAGTTTCCCGACTGAGAGTTCTTCCCGGTGGTCCGCCGGGTGCGGGGATATCGGGGGACCTGAGCCGGTTCTCGTTGCAGTGGAGCTGTTTGCTTGTTTTTCCTGATTCTGGTTTCATTTTTGAGATCAGGCGGTGAGATTGCCTACTCTGGGGCCCAGCAAGATGCGGAGCGCTGGAGGCGGTCGAGGTTCGCGTCGTTTGGGATTGCTGTGTTTGTAGATTTTCTGAATTTCTGTCTGGTTTGCCTGTGATGGATGGTGAACGTGTAAAATCAATGCTAATGGCGATGCTAAAGGTGCTTCCCTGTTGGTGCTCCAATGGTCCTGTGCCAACAGCCACCGGGGGTGCACCGGACGTATCCGGAACTTTCTCGGGCAGAGTCAACACAGGCTGGCTTTGTTTTTTGTTGCTGTTGAATTCGATGATTTTTATTGGCATCCTCAGTTGCTATAGTCATTGTAGAGCAAGTCGGACATTACGTAGCACTGTTGGGGCATGGAGCTTTGCGTCGTTACGGTGTCTGAGTTGTTTAATTGTCCGGGTAATGAAAGGCTGTTATTGCAGGTATTCGCTCGGGTTGTCCATTGTTGTTTCGGTGGAGCTGGCTCTGTTTTGTTTCCGATATGGCTTCGGGATTTGTCCCCTTCGCCTGCTCGGCTATGGTTTCTTTGCTGCTTTCGTTCGTCACGAAGTCTGGGGTCTCGCTGTTTATTCGCGACTACTACGTTACATTCGGTCGATATCGTGGTGGTCAGGTTGAGTTGTTTGGCGTTTCCCTTCTCTGCTGTTGGTGTAGTGTTAGCTCTACTAGTTTCCTTCGTTACCTCGATGAGTTGTTGCTTGACGGTTATGAGTTGGCCAACGGCCTCCACCAGCTGGTTTTTAAGATGTAACATCTCATCGTCCCGGTCATCTTTTGGCTCATCGAGCTCTGTCTTCAGTCTGGCGATAGTGGAATCTTTCTCGTCGTCTTTCGATTCCATGCCTTTCTGGGTTTGTTCGGCGTAACTTGGCCCTCTGCACTTTTGTGTTATTAGAGCTCTTGTTTCGGGGAAGGAAAGGTTTTGGGAAATTTTCGCTTTAATGATGGCCTCCTCTTTCATGTATTTAGGGTACTCGTTTGACCTAGTTGAGTGCTCTCCGCTGCAGTTTATACACTTTGGGATGTTGGTGCATGGGTTAACTTTATCTGATTGGTGGTTCAGGCTGCAGCTCAGGCAAGCTTCCTTGTTGGGGAACACCCTAGTACCGTGCCCAAATTTGTCACAGTGGTAGTACGGCATGGGGGACGGCCAGTAAGGTCGGATGCTAGTGCGTACCAGTCCGAGGTAAATGTATTCGGGGAGGGTTGAGCCACGAAAAGATATCACCACCAGAGGAGAATTGCTCACTACTCCGTTGCGCAGCTTGGTGATCCTACGTACTGCTATGACTCCTTGAGCTTTCAGCTCGTCAAGAAGTTCTTCGTTGCTCGTGTCTTTGGTACCTATCAATATCGTAAACGACACCATGAGTGATGTTGAGTGTGGACTGAGAAACCGCCTCAACCTTTTGAACGTCGATCAGCTCGTTCAAACTCAGCAGAGCGTTATATGCCTTTTTCGATTGTGTCGTCCTTGAGGCGTACCGGGTCTCTCTACCTTCTTTTGTGGCCGAAACCACCTTTGTCGGATGGCATCCTAACACACGTTGTACCGATTTCATAATCGTGAACGGGTTATCGTCAGTCGGGTATCGGACTCACCATCCAATGAGTTTGCTCCCAGTATCACCAGAGTTTAAGTACCCTGAGAAAGTCCGATTCTAAGATATGCCGCTGTTCCACGGTATGGGGAGAGGGGAAGGTTCCCCCATTTGGTGGGTGTTTATGGGTCGTCAGATAGGCGGAAACTGGCTATTTCGAAATGCAGCCACTACACTACACTAAACTACTGCGTGCGCACGTGCAGCTGTTCAAACCGATGTTCGTGGTGGAGGCGGACGGTTCACCATGGTTTGCACTTTTAGATTTGATGGAGGCGCGACTCCTTCGGAGTCTGTACTCATGGTGTCGTACAGTGGATCCACTCCATACCTCAAAAGTAGTTTAAAATGACTGAAAATACCATCTAAGAGTAATTTTGGTGCGCTGATCTCGATTTTGCTGAAATTGGGACGCTAAAATGAAAATTAGACAGCCTAGGGTGGCTCTAAAAGTTTTTTTTTGTATTTCGCAAAAGTGAATTTTGTGAAAGTGAAAGTGAAAAAGTGGTCGGCAATGACTGGGCAGTGCGTAAGCCTCTTGTACCTGAAGGCATAAAATGGACCCCACTTGCGGTCCTTAGCTTCCTGCCCAGTAACTCCTAGCCCTGGCCTCCTCGTGGCGTCGATTGGGATACGAGTAACCTTAGTGAAGATCGGGTAACCAACCCCGGTGGGAACTTTGGTCGTATGCTGGCAGGGAAGGGGGGTTACCCTTCTTCGGAAGGTGTAAACCTGTCCTGGTGCCCAGGTGGGACCTTAAGCAGTCCTGGCACGATGGCCCACCGGCGAGACAGGTGGTTGGCGTAGGCCCTATAAGCCACCCCTTAAAAAACCCACATAACGAACAATACAGAAGAGAATACGACCCAGAACAATCGGCAACGACCCAGGCGACGAATAAAGGATCACGATTGGAAACTCGGAACATGGAACTGCAGATCGCTCGGCTTTGCAGGATGTGACAGGATAATCTACGACGAGCTACATCCCCGCAACTTCGATATCGTGGCGCTGCAGGAACTTTGCTGGACGGGACAGAAGGTGTGGAAAAGCGGGCATCGAGCGGCTACCTTCTACCAGAGCTGTGGTACAACCAACGAGCTGGGGACCGGCTTCATAGTGCTGGGCAAGATGCGCCAACGTGTGATCGAGTGGCAGCCGATCAACGCAAGGATGTGCAAGTTGAGGATCAAAAGCCGTTTCTTCAACTACAGCATCATCAACGTGCACTGCCCACACGAAGGGAGACCCGACGACGAGAAAGAAGCGTTCTACATGCAGCTGGAGCAGACATACGACGGTTGCCCTCTGCGAGACGTGAAAATTGTCATCGGCGACATGAACGCACAGGTAGGAAGGGAGGCAATGTACAGACCGGTGGTCGGGCCTAACAGCCTGCATTCCGTATCAAATGACAACGGCCAACGATGTGTGAACTTCGCAGCCTCTCGTGGAATGGTAATCCGAAGCACCTTCTTCCCTCGCAAAGATATCCACAAAATCACCTGGAGATCACCGGTCCAAGTAACAAAAAATCAAATCGACCACGTTCTAATCGACGGTAGATTCTTCTCGGACATCACAAACGTCCGCACTTATCGCAGTGCGAATATAGATTCGGACCACCACCTGGTTGCAGTATGCTTGCGCTCAAAACTTTCGACAGTGCATAGCTCTCGTCGAAGCCGAACGCTGCGGCTAAACATCGAGCGGCTACAAGATGGCAGAGTGGCTCAAGAATACGCGCAGCAGTTGGAAGTGGCACTACCAACGGGACAGCAGCTAGGCGCAGTTGCCCTTGAAGATGGCTGGAGAGATATCCGATCCGCCATAGGTAGCACCGCAGCCACTGCACTAGGTACGGTGGGCCCGGACCGAAGAAGCGACTGGTACGACGGCGAATGCGAGCAGTTAGTCGAAGAGAAGAATGCAGCATGGGCGAGAATGCTGCAACACCGCACGAGGGCGAACGAGGCGCGATATAAACAGGCACGGAACAGGCAGAACTCGGTTTTCCGGACCAAAAAGCGCCAGCAGGAAGACCGCGATCGCGAAGCGATGGAGCAGCTGTACCGCGCTAAAGACACACGGAAATTCTACGAGAAGTTGAACCGCTCGCGCAGGGGCCACGTACCACAGGCCGACATGTGCAGAGATACAAACGGGAATCTTCTCACGGACCAGGTGAGGTGATCCAGAGGTGGCGGCAGCACTACGAAGAACACCTGAACGGCGATGCAGCAGACGACGAGGATGGCACGGTAACGCACCTGGGAGCACGCGCGGAAGACATTACACTACCGGCTCCGGATCTCCAAGAAATCCAGGAGGAGATTAGCCGGCTCAAAAATAATAAAGCCAAATACTTGGTTGACCAAATACCAAGCGAGCTACTAAAACACGGTGGCGAGCCACTGGCTAAAGCGCTGCACTGGGTCATTACCAAGATTTGGGAGGAGGAGATTTTACCGGAGGAGTGGATGGAAGGTGTCGTGTGTCCTATCTACAAAAAGGGCGACAAGCTGGATTGCTGTAATTACCGAGCAATCACCCTGCTGAACGCCGCCTACAAGGAGAGTACTATGCCGTCGACTATCACCAATTGCAAGAGAGTTCGTGGGGCAGTACCAGGCGGGTTTCATGAGCGAACGATCTACCATGGACCAGGTGTTCGCTCTTCGTCAAGTACTGCAGAAATGCCGCGAGTACAATGTGCCCACACATCACTTATTCATCGACTTCAAAGCCGCATACGACACTATCGATCGAGATCAGCTATGGCAGATTATGCACGAGTACGGATTCCCGGACAAACTGACGCGATTAGTGAAGGCGACGATGGATCGGGTGATGTGCGTAGTACGTGTCTCAGGGACGCTCTCGAGTCCCTTCGAATCACGCAGAGGGTTACGGCAAGGTGATGGTCTCTCGTGTCTGTTATTCAACATCGCGCTGGAAGGTGTAATAAGAAGAGCAGGGATCGACACGAGTGGTACGATTTTCACAAAGTCCGTTCAGCTGCTTGGCTTCGCCGATGACGTTGATATTATTGCACGAAACTTTGAGAAGATGGAGGAAGCCTACATCAGACTGAAAAGAGAAGCCAAGCGCGTCGGACTTGGCATCAACACGTCGAAGACAAAGTACATGATAGGAAGAGGTTCACGAGAAGAGAATGAGAACCGCCCGCTTCGAGTTTGCATCGGTGGCGACGAAATCGAGGTGGTTGAAGAGTTCGTGTACTTGGGCTCACTGGTGACCGCCGACAATGATACCGAAAATCGGACGACTACGGTGGGCCGGGCACGTAGCCAGAATGTCGGACAATAGCCCGGTGAAAACGATTCTCAATTGCAATCCGACCGGTACAAGAAGACGTGGCGCGCAGCGAGCACGATGGATCGACCAGGTGGAAGACGATTTGCGGACCCTTCGCAGACTGCGTGGCTGGCGACGCGCGGCCATGGACCGAGTGAAATGGAGGAATCTTTTGTATACGGCACAGGCCACTTCGGCCTTAATCTGTTAATAAATAAATAAATAAAAGTGATTTTAATTAACTTTTCAAAACAGATACTTCGTAAGTGAACAGAAACATTTTGATTTCCTAGAGTAGTCCTTAGTAACGATTTAGCTAGGGTGGTTCCAATTTACCGAAATCTGGTAAAAAATATGATGTAATTTTATACATTTGCTTGTAGATCTTCAGTCCAATCTGAATACCGTCGTAAAAAATCATTAACCCTTTATAGCTCTTTAAGAGATAATCCACATGTACTAATGTATGAACGTATGCGTTTAGAATAGTTATGAAAGATGGCATATCTTAAAGATGATTGATGTTTGATAGAATGCCTTAAATTCTTGTTTTATTGGTTTATTTATTTATAGCTATTATACCCCAAGGCTATTGAAAGATGTCAGGTTTATTTTATTTTTTTGAAGATCTCAAATCATTCCCTACTATGCTCTAGTCACAGTTGCTCATACGATGCATACTGCAACTAAGTTGCTAAATGCTTTTCCATTGATTTTCAATTCCAATGATCAGACTTCCCATGCACATCGTCACGTTTGCACCTATGAGCAAAATTTCTTGCACGCGTTCAACCTCAAACATGCTTCGTCGCGATGTACAGGTTCGCCTCGAACATCGAACTCAAGCGAACGATGTGTATACTCCAGTGCGCACATCCGTGTACGTACACCGAGTGCGAACACGAGAATGATTCGCGCAAGGCAAAAAGAGTCAACGCTAGTGACGATGAGAGTAAGAAAGAGATAACTGGGGCCACAAACTTGTGTGTACGCTAGGGCATCGCAAAAAAAAATTTTTTTTTGCATTCTCGAAGGCCCACCCTCTCATATTGTGACAAATGTCAAAGTAAGCTCAGATGCCAAATTTCACATCATTTGGACAATTCTAGACCTCCGCCCACATCGCTTGAAATTTTTGAAATTGGTGTTATGGGAAAATGTGGAGGAAAATATATATTAAATGCTATAATATTTGAAGTAGCAATCTGAAAATTACAATTTTTTACCTCTTTTTAAAGGAAATAACCTTAGTATTGGAATGAAGACATTCCTGTTCCTAGAAAAATCCGGGATTGTGGGGGTACTGGGTCATTTTGGCTCCAAAATCTCCTATTTTTTAAATTTTTTTGCTCCGTGGTGCAAACCACGTTATAGGGCCTTTTGTCATTTATATTAAATTTTATTATTTTCTTGTGCATATATCTATATTATCCTTCATTCAATTTTAATAAATTGTACCTTGTTGAACGTGGAAAATTCTTAGAAATACAACAAAAATAGATTCGTTTGCGTTAAAATTCAAAAAACATTAATTTTTTTGACATTAACTCTACAAACCACATCTTTTTTATTAAATGTCCTAATACCTCAACTTCACTTATTTTTCCAGATATGGCACTTTTCTCATGTGATTCCTAAGCGCATTTTTCACTATAAATAGTAAATTAAATAAGAATTTTGTTGTTAAATGGAGTTAATATGCGCGATTTTATGATAAAAATGTGAAATCGAGACTATATGTCAGATAATTTGATGTTTCTCAATTTTACCGGTAACGAATCTATTTTTATTTTGTTCCTAAGGATTTTCCACGTTGAACAAGGTACAATTTATGAAAATTGAATGAAGAATAATAGAGATATATGCACGAGAAATTGATAAAATTTAATATAAATCACCAAAGGCCCTATAACCCCAACTTCTCTTATTCGGACAAAGGTCTAAAAGGTTCCGTTGAGATTTTTTCACATTAGAAAAACTGCAAAATATGTATGGTTTGCACAACGGAGCAGAAAAATTAAAAAAAGGGAATTTTTGGGGCCAAAATGACCCAGTACCCCACTTTTCCGTATTTTTTATAGAAACAAGAGTATCTCCATTCCAATACTAAAGTTATTTTCTTTAAAAAGAGGTATAAATTGTAATTTTCTGATTGCTACTTCAAAAGTTATAGCATTTAATATATTTTTCCTCCACATTTTCCCATAGCACCAATTTCAAAAATTTCAAGCGAAGTGGGCGGGGGTCTAGAATTGTCCAAATGATGTGAAATTTGGTATCTCAGCTTACTATGACATTTGTCACAACAGAGAATTATTTTTTTTTTCGATGGCCTAGTGTACGCGCACCGTGTACGTACATGGGGTTCGGTTGTGCAGGCGAACATGTGCACGTGTTTAGGTACGAAATAGCGTTTTCGAGTTCGTACACAAAATTTAGGAAAAAATCTAAAAGGTATAAAAATCGAAAAAGAAATTCGGGGGTTTTGTCCGGCCCGGCCCCACTACGCATTAGTGGGAAAGTCGATTTTGAATTTTCGGCTTAAAATTCGAGTAGGCTTTGCACTGATGGTACATGGCACTTCGCCCTCGCGTAACGGACCGGGTGGAAACCAGTTGCTATACTAGCCGGGAAGCTGAGCCCGAAATTCGAAAACTATACAGGTGGCGTGAACTGGACGAAAGTATCGTGGAGCTTGTGTTGAAAACAACTATCGGCTCCGAGTGAATGAACCTAACTGAGAAAATTGTTCAACACGTTTGCACGTGAAGAGCGCAGAATCTATAACTAAATTAGTTATGGAATTTGAGTTTCGACATCGTCTCATCAGAATCTGTCACTGATTTAGTGACAGGACGCTAGCTCCAAAAAAACGGAGTCTCAATTTGTGTTCCTGTACAAATCACTAGTCAAATATAATGGCCCGCAAGGCATTTTAAGCTAATCAGAACTATTTTTTTTTTAAGTTAGCATCGATCCGGCGCTATCTTAATCCTGTCACTAAATTAGTGTCGGATTCTGATGAGACGAAGTCGAAACGCAAATTCCATAGCTAATTCATTGTGCATTGATTGTGGGTAATGAAATGCGAATTGGTACTGTATCCACTGAACCTCACTCACCTGCGTCGGCAGTACGATCAGCGCCACACAGATCATGATGACCATGTAAAGCTGCGAGGGCCAGATATCCGGCACGAAGTCACCGTAACCGACGGTTGAGAACGTCACCACCACGTAGTACGTACTCTGGAAGAGATTCAGATGCCGGTGACCGGCTCGCTGGAAGTGCTGGATCCCGCAGACGCTGAGCCGTGAATTGATCCGTTGATTGGAAAAGAAAGGAGAAAACGAAGGGATTATTAGAACATTATAGATTAGATGTAGCATAGAGGGAGATGTGATCCCAGGCAGGGCCGGCGGAAAGCGTGGGTAGTATGGGTAGTACTACCCACTCGAAAATAACCGAGTGGGTAATTACCCACTCGAAATTTTGAACCATTTCAAAAAATTTATATGTGCAACGCATGTATCTCGCACTACACACATTTGAAAACATCGATGTACCACAATTCCATTTGCATAAGAGAACGTGATTTAATGAGAATGTAATGTAAGCGTGTGCATTGCGAAAAGGGAAAAATCCTTACTAATGGACCCCTCACCATATGCTTTCTACCCACTCGGGCGTAAAGTGTTTCGCCGCCCCTGATCCCAGGCTCGGTTTGGATGAAAATGCCTAAACTTTACAACTACTACGGTAGAGTCGGCGGGAAACTATAAACTTGCTCAGAGAAACCCTATGCTACGTTTCACTGATTTTTCTTTACAATTTTTCTCTCCTTCTTTTTCTATGGCTCAAAAATAACTTTTCCATATCTTTTATGAATCCCTGGCTAATTGAATGTCGCTTGAAAGTGCAAAAATAAAGATGAGCGCACATTTGAAATCAGGATCTGTATGTAAACATTTATGTTGTTCATCTTGGAAGAAATCCTGTCATGCGAGAAATGATAAATTAATTAAATTCGTTCGTCGAAGAGTGATCTAACAGCATTTATTTTTAGTTCAAGCTAGGCTAGCACATCCTGCATAGAAATTGTAGCATTTTACTTCTCTTTTCACAATACGAATCTGTTTGCACAACGTGCAGCCGTGAAATCATATGTAAATACTTGCATCAGCACGAAAGTATGCAAGTATTTACATAAACGGTGTAGAACTAATATAAATCGTTTGTGAATTGTGTTTCAGAGGGAAGTGTGACCTAAAAAATGCCTCCGTTTTATGCTAAAGAGCTGTTGAGCATTCATTTTATGCAGATTGTTAGGAACCCGAGTTTCAAATGCAGACTGGCGGGTGGAACGATTTCCCCGTAGTACCCTACCTACCCACCCACAATTTATCGATTCGATACTCTTTCGCTTATGCTAATCGGCGACTGTCGTATAATATTACATTGTTCTTAACTTGTCTACCTCATCCGTCATCGAAACCGGAACGAGCTGATGAACGGATGTGTGTTTTGTCGAGTCCCATAAGATGAAGCCACACACCCCGGAGATTGGTTTTCCATCCGGCTAGGATGTCACAAACTGAAAACAACTACGTCGCCCCCGCCAGCCACATGGGGATTGTTTTTGTTTTCAGTTTTGTTTTGACAAGCTCAGTGCCAAGAAGTGAAAATGGGTGGCGTCGGCGGCAAAAAAAAACTTTTGTCCCATCTGACACAGTGTTTTGGGGGCTCATATTTACGACGTAGTAATGCGGTTATTACCTTGTGAAAACCAAGCACAGTAGGGTTGCCGACAGAATTGTTAGCTGCTGGGAGAGGGCTGATTGTGATTTCTGCATCGCTCGGTGCAGGTCGTTCTGAAAAAAAATAAACATGTTAAAAGTTGTTAGATTTTGTTATTATCAGATAACGATTCCAATACCGATTCATTCACTCTAAATACCATCTAAATCAATGGCGCCCAACAAAAGCAAACTTATTCAACGACGATCAAATAAAACTGAATGACCCATAACGGATGGATGGCACCGCAAACAGGGAGTCATTATATTCGCTCCGTTGCTCTACCATCCAGAATCAACAACCCGCACGACCGGGTGAAAGAAGATTGTATCTCGAGAACGCAGACTTGGTCGGTCAGTCAC
Organism: Topomyia yanbarensis; assembly: GCF_030247195.1. NCBI lineage: Eukaryota > Metazoa > Arthropoda > Insecta > Diptera > Culicidae > Topomyia > Topomyia yanbarensis. Next base: position 393,259,410 of record NC_080672.1, read on the forward strand.
GCAATTTTCTTCCACCCGGAGAGAGAGACAGGGCGAGTGTTGTTAGTTTGAAGCACTATCACTGGCCAGCTATCTTAAATGTCCAGACCCAAACAAAATCATACTTACGAACATATTTTCCAGAGAGCGCTTAGCCAGCCAACAGTTGAGGAACACTGGGATGAACAAATTCCTGAATGGCGGCCATAAAATCTGTCGTCCGATGAGTTGTGGTCATGGTCGGGATGTTTTTTTTTGTATCCCCGCGGGGCGTCACATTCCAACAGCATCGGCGCGAAGGCGAAAACAAACATTCCAGAAGAAAAGAATCACACATACACTTCATTAATTCGTGGCGCTCATAATTGCACAATCAAGAACTGAACATGACGTTGGACTCAATTACGGAAAAAGAAGAAAAACAGAAGAGGGTGCATAAGAAGGACGAAGGGGTGGGTGACTTCACTGTAGGAATGTCAAAGAAAGTGAAAGTTTCATTTTCTTCCCGGACCGCCCTGTCCAGTTCAGTCGTCTACCCTCTAAGGAGGCGATGGAAAATCCATACCGCCTTCAAGTGAGGAGAAAAGCATCATCATCATCATCATCGTCATCCCCTTGCGTGCTTTCTCTCTCTTTACGTCGCCAGCAAGTCATGGATTGCTGTTCTGGGAATGTAGCAATGCTTTGTCCGTTTCTTGCTAGCAGTTATGTTGGACTTTTTTGTTGCTTCTTCTTGTGTCTTTCTTTATTCGAGCAGGGATTACTTGACGGGAGATTTTTCCGGCACGACCCCCACCCACCCCTTCGGGTGGCCACTTTGTTTGCTGGCGATTGCTGAATTGAAACGATTTCTTGTTCGTACACCAACGCCGCAAGGGGTCGTTGAGCGGGACTCGTCGTTTCGTTAGGTGATCAAGTGCAGCAGTTTGGAGAAAGCTTGTTAGTCAGAGTGGTTCGGGGTGTGGATAAAAGCTGAGGACAGTGCAGAGTTGCTGGTAGGCAAATAGCTTGCAGGGACAGGAGAATAAGGGGCGGAAGAATCTTACCGTGATTGTGAATGGTATCGTTGTAACAAGTTCCAGAATGAAATGAAACGATAGAATTTGCTGCCATATGTTTCCCTGTAAAGAAATGGAGAAAGAATTTATGAATCCCGGTCGGTTGCATGTTCTATTGTACAGACTATGAATAGAAAAAGAAACGACGATTTCGAGATGCGGTAAACATTTTTAGTCCCGTATTGTCACTTTAAAATCTGGAGCTTGATTTGTATTGTGGAAAACAGGGCGCTCGGTCATCAGGTCAAAGGTTATTAGAACAAAGGTCATTCAGTGAAATGGGTATTAGACCGAACAGGCATTTGGCCGAATTGTAATTAGGAAAATAATAGAGATAAGGAAAGACTGACAGATTTTTTAATTTTTCGATCAGTCGTTTTAAACGTTCACAAACTAGCCCACATTACCAAGGCAGATGACTAGCTAATGGGACGCGAGATGCCCCCGATGCCAACGCCAATCGCCTCAATATATGCAGGCATGTCACGAGCGAACGAAATGCAGCGTCTGATGCAACAACGGTGCTCTGCCATGTGATGTTTGCTACAAATCTGTAGCTTTGTAGCGAACATCACATGGCAGAGCACTATGTCACTGTTACTAGTGTTATTAAGCACAACTGAAAAATCACAAATTCAATTCAATTTAATTGTAAATTCGAAAACTGAACAGTTCGAACTTCCAGAATAAAATAGGTCAAAATCTAAACATAAAAATCATTCATGGACTAAAAATTTAAAGAAATATTTATAAAATTATGAACAAAAATAGATGAGTTCAAAAAGTAGGATCCAATTTCAGGAATACAAATTATGCAATAAAAAAATTCAAAAATGCAATAATTCTACAATTGAGCAAATCAAAAATTCAATTGTTTAAAAGCATCAAGCATTCAAAAAGGTAAAAAAACGAAAAAGTAAAAAATATGTGCATTCTACAATTTAAATACTAAAAATTCAGGAGTTCTAAAATACAAAGATACGAAAATTCCAAACCACAATAATACAAGCACTAATCATAAAACTATTAATATATAAATTAGGCATTAAAATAATACGAGATATAAAAAATACTAATGTAAAAAAATGCAATAACTCAAAAATAGGATAATACAGAAATAGTAAAATACTAAAATGCAAAAATACTAAAATACAATAATACTAAAATACAGAAATACAAAAGAGCAAATATACACATATAAATAATTTCAAAACGCAAGAACACACAAAATGCAAAAATACGATAATAGAAAAGTAAAAACTATAAAAATGTGGAAATACCAAAATTCGAAAAGATGAAAATACAAAGCAAAAAATGTACAAAAATGCAAAACTATGGAATACAGAACAAAAAACATAAAAAAATATAAAAATGCAAAACTAAGAGAGATCAAAAACACAAAAACACAATAATTATAAAATAAAAACTGCACATTACACAAATACGAATATATAAAGATTAAAATAAAAAAATTCAAAAATTATGCAAAACATAAGAACATGTAAAAATTGAAAACCATAGAAATTCAAAAATACCAAGATACAAGAATATAGAATACAAAAATTCATTGATCCAAAGGATGAAAATTTGAAAATTCAAGCATTTAAAGATCCGAAGATTTAAAAATAAAAAAATTCAGACTTTAAAAAAATTCAAGGATTCAAAAAATGAAGATTTCTGAAATTCCAAATATCTGAAAAGCAAAAAAAAATAAATTCGGAAAATCATTAGGATTTCAAAATTTTAAAATGCAGATATTCAAAAATTAAGGCACCCAAATATTTTAAAATTCCGAAACTCGAGGATCCAAAAACTCAAAAATATAAAGAATAAAAAAATTGAAATACTCAAATTCGCAAAATTTTTGAATTCAGCGATTCAGGAATTCAAGAATTCATAAATTCTATTAGTCCCAAACACTAAAATTCGAAATTGGATATTTCAGAAATTTAATACACAAACATGAAAAGATACATAAATACAAAAATACTATAATACAAAAATGCAAAAATCCAAACTACAAAAATGCAAAAATAAACACACATAAATATGAAAACAAAAGAGATAAATAGAATAATGCAATAATACGAAAATAGACCATTTTCAATTATTTCAATTTTTGAATTCTCAAACTGTTTAAGCTTTAAAATTGTTAAGGCTGCCTTTGTAAATTTTCACTTTTAAAATTTTCAAATCTCTGAGTTTTTAAATCTTTAAGTTTCCAGATTTCTTAGTTTTAAATTCTCGAAAAAAATTAAAAAATTTTAATTTCTCAGTTTATAGAGTTAATTTTTTTAATTAAAATTTTTTAAATCTTTGAATTTCTAAATTTTTATATATTAAAGTTTTCATATCATAAAATTTTTAAATTTTAGAATTTCTGGATTCTTAAATTTTACTATATTTAAGTCTTTGATGTGTTGAAACTTACATATTTATTACATTTTAACGACATTCAATTAATTAGAGATTACTGGGTAGGGAAAGTTATGAAAATTAGAGACATAGTACTCAAGTGAGAGCAAGGATGCGAAGTAAACAGATTGGAAAACTAGAAGTGGCAGGGTCATTAGAACAGGCTTGATATCGTACGGGCTTACATATTTAAATTCTTCAATATTGAATTTTTTTTTCAATTTTTTAATTTTTGGCTCTCCAAATTTTGAAATTCCAGAATCCTCAGAATGATAAGTGTACTGATTTTAAAATTCTTGAATTTAGAAATTTTTTAATCAATAAATTTGAAAACCTTTAATTTAAATTTTTAAACTTTTAAGTCTATGAAATTTTTTATATTTCAAAATTCAATTTTTGGATAATCTAATTTTTAAACTTTTGCATCCCTAAATGTTTTAAATTCTAATATTTTTAAATTTTTTAATTTCCTAATCTTAAAATTTTGCAATTTTTTCATTAATATTTTCATGATTTTTAAATTTTTAATTTTCAGAAATATTTGATATTTCTTAAATTTTTGAATCTCTAAAATTTTAAATTTTTAAACTATTAAATTAATCGTTAAATTTTGAAATTTTTAAACCTTAGGTTTTTAAGTTTAAAATCTTAAATTTTTTTAAATTTTTAATATTTGAATCATTGAATCTTTAAACTATCAAAATTTAAAAAAAAAATTGATTTTAAATGTTTAAATTTTTAAAATTTGAAATTTTCAAATCTCTAAGCTTTTGATTTCTTGGAATTTTAAATTTTCTGATTTCGAAATATTTAAGGCCTGCAATTTTTCAAATTGGAATTTTAGGTTTGAAGTTTTAAAATTTTTAGATCCTTTAATATTTAAATTTTAAAAAATTTAAATTTTGAAGCTCAAAATGATTGCTAATTGATAAATTGCTATTTTTTTTACTTCTATATTTACAATTCTTAGATTTTAAAACTTAATCTCAAATTTTGTTTATTTAACGTAGTAATTTTTAAAAATTTTAGATTCGAGGTTCATAAATTTAATTTTTTTTATATTTTCAGATTTCGATTTTTGTTTTGAATTTTCTTAGTTTTTAAATTCTTTAATTAAAAATTATTATATTATCAAATATAAAAATTTTTGAATCTTCAAACGTTTAATTTTTTGAATTTTTCAGTTCTTGGATTTCAAAATATTTAAATCTCAACATCTATAAATTTTAAAATTCTTATGTCATCAAATTTTAAAATTTTCCAATTTTCAAGCAATCAAAATTGTAAAAGCCTAACTTTATAAGTTTATAGATTTTCAACACAAAAAAAATTCAATTTTTAGTTAGAATATTTTGAATTTTAAAATTTCATGTAATTAATTCCTTAAATTTTTCATTCTTAAAATCGTAAAATTTTCATAATTTTTAATGATTACGTTTTCAAATTTTGACATTGAAATTTTTAATTGTCTAAATTTTTGTATTTTTTGATTCCCATGTTTTAATTTTATAAAGGTCTATACTTTTTAATAATAAAATTCGTTGTTTAATAAGTTTTAAAAATTTTAAGCATTCGGATTTCAAAAATTTAAAATCCATGAACTTTTAAATTTTCGATTTACAAATTTGTAAATTTCTAAATTTTTAATTCATATATTTTAAATTTTCAAATCAACAACTTATTGAGTATTTGAAGTTTCAAAATTTGGTGTTTTTATATTTTTGAATTCTAAAATTTATTTGTTTTTAAATTATTGAATTCAATTTTTTATTAATTTTTGAATTTTTAGATTTTTAGTCCTTAAAATTTTGAAATTTTTGATTTTTTTATTTTCAATCTTTCAATTTTCTAAGGGATCATCCATAAATGATGTAGCATTTTTTGAGTAATTTTTAACACCCCCTTCCCCCATCGTAGTATTTCGTCACAAACCCCTAAATACCCCCTGATAATTACCTAGCTTGACGGTAAACCTCCCCCCTTGATTCCGTAAAAAATTTAAAAAAATAAAAAACGATGTTAGATGAAACGGGTAAAGCTACGTAGCATGACATGACCTCCTACCCCCCTATCGTCACACATCATCACAAAATACAAACCCCCCTACCCCATATAATGCTACGTCATTTATGGATGATCTCTAAGCTTTTAAATCGCTAAATTTTTAAATTTATTAATTTTTAATTTATTGAATTGTGAATGTTTTGGAATTTCATATCTTTAAATTTTTGGATTTTGGTCCTTAAAATTTTAAATGATTATATTTTGAAATTTTCAATTTTTTGAGTTTTTAAATATTTAAAAATAAAACATCTTGAATATTTGAATTCTAAAGTTGTTCAATTTAAAAAATTTAAGATCATTAAATTTTGGTTTTTGGAAATTTCCTAAATTTTGAAGTCTTAAACATTTTAAACAATTTTAAAATTTTTATTATCAATAAACTTTTAAATTTTTAATCTTTGAATTCTTAAATTTTTAGATCTTAGAAATTTTGCATTTCAAGATTTTTAAAATTTGCATTTCAAGATTTTAGATTTTTTTAATCTCAATGTTATTAGCTATATAAATGTATTAATCTTTAAAGCCTGAATATTTAAATTTTTGAGTCTTTATATTTCTAAATTTTTAAGTTTTTTATATTTTAAAATTTTAGAATATTTCTTTAAATTTTGAAAATTTTATATTTTTAAGCGTTCCAATTTTTATATTATTAATTATTATTTAATCCTCGAGAATTTAAATTTTTAGATCTTTAAATTTTGAATTCTTGCATCTTTAAATCTTTAAATTTTCGAATTTGAAAATCTTCACATTTTAAAATCCTTAAATTTTTCACAATTTTTGCGCCTTAAATTTTGTAAATTTATTTTATATTATATTGGACTTTCAAAAATTTCCAAATTCTTAAATTTATATATTTAAGATTTTTGGATATTAAGATTTCAAAGATCTCATTTTTCTCAACTTTCTCGATTTCTAAATTTTCAGGGCATTAAATTTTTAAATGTTTTTGATCTTCAGATTTCATGCTTTTGGATTTTAAATTTTTTATAAATTGTAAATGCTCGAATAAATTATTTTGAATTTTTCTATTTTGAAATTTTTTAATGTTGTAAAATTTCGATTTTGTATACAGTTTTAGACTTTTGAATAAATTTTAAAATTTTAAGATTTAAACATTTTTTTTAATATTAGAAGTTTAAATATTTAAATGTTTCAATTTTAAATTTGTGTATTTTCATATTTAAAAATTTCATGTTCGTGATTTTCTTATACAGTAAGATTCCGTTTTTGGCATGCTCCCATTTTGGCACACTCCGATTTTGGCAACAAACGGGTTCCGTTTTTGGCAACATTCTTGCTGAACATAATAAATCTTTTAAAAATGTGCAATAGATATTTTTTTGTATCAATTGACATCACATTTCACTTTATTTCCAAACATGGGAGTCATATTAACCCTTAAAGGGAATACTAATATTTTTTTTCCAAATTATGTTAAAATTGTCTCATAGTTTCAATACATTACTGTGATAATTAAATTATTAAAAAAAATTGATTGTGATTAAAATTAAATGCTTTTCGAATGTTGTTTTAAAACAGTGTTATGCATTTAAGGGTTAACTATATTTTACACTATACGTGTTATGTTTAATGATCACAATAAGTATAGAAATGTATTTTTAATTATAATTTAACTGGTAGCAGTGTAACTAGTGTCAGTCGGAATTAATTTTTATAGTAAGACCCAGAGCCTGTGCCCTTTAAGAGTCAAGTACAGAGGAATACGCTACACTGCGTAATAAGACTAGTTCTGGAGAAAATTTTCAATAGAACCTTAGTAACATTGCGAGCCTCTCTATCTTTGTATTATTACGACGTCAACACTTTTGTGTTGACACTAAATTTTCAGTACATATCGAAAGCTGACCATGGTGCTTCCCAAAGCCGTATTTAGGAACACAAAACTGATGGCCCCCAAATAGTTTGGTTTGTTTTATAATGTCTTTGGCTAATTTATTAGTTTTTTTGGCGAGTGTTTCAAATGAATGGAATTAGGGTGGTCCTTGTGGTTGAGGTGTTCAAAGTATCGACTGTTTAGATGTGTGAAGTTTTCCTGCGGAATGCCCTACAATTTAACAAATGAGTTGAAGCAAGTTTGCTGAATAAACAAGGCTATCTATAATGGTTCATTTGTTATAATTTGTTTTAAGATTTAAGGTAGCGTGGCTCTTGAAAAATAGGGTTGCATATATTATCTTTTGATGTGTTAATTTCTGCAATGCATTGTTCTAGAGATTTTTGAACTTTTATTGGAGCACATTTTCACCGCAGCACTGATGTTTTAATCCATTTTGTTTGGATAGTTACAAGTGATTTTTACAGGTTTTCTTCAAACCTATCTTCAAATATTGCAATTTGATTTTCAATCTATCAATGCCATCTGAAAGATCGACGATTGGTAGTTATAGAGGACAAAATTTATTTATTTTTTTAAAGAGCTATGTTTTTTAAACAAAACTGTTCATTAATATTCACGAAAGAAAAGATAACAATCCCAGGAGCGAATGTCATGATAACACACTTTGAAACTTTTTTCGAAGTTGTAGAAATAAAATATTTATTATTTTTCATAAAAAAATGTTAAAATTCATTTTCTCGAGTATTTTTTTTAAATGTCTTGTAGTGCCATCTACATAAGTTATAAAGTATAAATGTCTTCAGTACATACGTTAAAAATATCAAACAAACAACTTTGACGAGGAAAGTTTTTTGATAGAACACCTTTTTCAAAAGACAGAACTAATCTAGATCAGTTTCTACTTATCTAGATCAAAACCTAAATTGTCAAAATAATTATCATTTTCATCCAAGATATTTGGCTAAAGACACCAACCCTCCACGATATATACCCAGGGCGCTAGAGGTTTTGAGCGTCGAAAGTAGCATTCTGCCCCACCGTACGACGTCTGAATTTGATAAAAACATGAATAAAATTGAGTTTTATTATATTTTTCTTTAATTTCAGTCCATTTCACATATGATTAAAAATCCTTGAAACATTTTTGAAATCTTAAATTGAAAATCTAAACTTCAAAAATAAGGTTCCATTTTTGGCACGGTTCCGGTTTTGGCAACTGAAAAAAATAAAATTGTTGCCAAAAACGGAATCCTACTGTACTTGAACTTTAAAATTTATAAATCTTTTAAACTTTTAAATTTAAAGTTTTTAAATGCATACTTTTTTCATTTTTTAGATTTTCAAATTCTTTAATTTGAGTGTGTTTAAATCCATAAACTTAAAAATTGTTGCATCCTCAAGCTTTAAAATATTTGAGTTTCTGGATTTTTAAATGCTCAAATTTATATATTTTGAGGTTTGAAATGTTTAAATGTTTTAATTTTTGTAATCGTAATTTTAAAGTTCGAAATATTTAGAATTCACAAATCATAATGTTTAAAGTTTCTTTTCTTTAATGTTTTATATTTTTAAATATTCCAGTGTTTTAATCAGCAAAATTTTTAATTTTGAATTGCTATTTGTTTTGAAAATTTTGATTTTTCAATGGGATTATCCATAAATGACGTAGCATTTTTTGAATGATTTTCAACACCCCCCTCCCCCATCGTAGCATTTCGTCACAAAACTCTAAATACCCCCCCTGATAATTACGTAGCTTGACGGTAACCCTACCCCTCCGCTTATCCCCGTAAAAATAAAAAATAATAAAAAAACGATGTCAGTTAGATGAAACTCGTAAAATTGTCGTGACATCAGGTCAACCCCTATTCCCTTTAAAAAAGCTACGTAGCATGACATGACCCCCTACTCCCCTGTCGTCACACATCATCACAAATTACAAGACTCCCCCCTCCCCCATATAATGCTACGTCATTTATGGATGGTCCCAATTTAAATATTTCAGAGAATAGTTTTTTCTTTTCAATATATTTTTTGTTTATTTGTCCCAAAAAAGAGCTGCGTTATTTTTGAACCTGCTCTTTACATACCGTAGGAGGACGAAATCAAAATTTCGTTACCCAGCATATAGAATTAAGATTGGATGAAAAAAATGGAATTGAAATAAAAATTTGTGTTTCAGCTTCGAGCGGATAATACTGCGATTAACGAGTGATAATGCTAAGCGAACTCCGAACAAAATCGCCAACACTATAATATATATGTGTTGTTCTTGTTGGATTCCAGCTAACGGCAAGTCGGTCTGTTAGCTACTGATGAGAAAATTTTGAAGGACAAAGTACTACTTCTTGGGAATGGTTATACATCAAAAATCATTTGTGGATCATTATTTTTTCTTGGAAAGATTTAATGTTAATTTACTGTAGCGTTTTGGGTCGGACCGCAAAATTTTATTGTTACATGAAATTTAATTGTAAAACACTCACCTTGTACCCGAGGTAGGCAATCAGGAGGGCCTCCGTGAGCGAGATGAGCGCCAGGACCAGCTGCACCGCCCACAGCTCCGTCGACCGGTTCACCCACAGGATTGCGTCCCAGTTGATGATCGGGCTCTCCTGGAACTCCTCCTCCGTCAGTTTGGCCGAGTCCAGGAACTCCGTCTTGTTCGAAACCTTGCAACCGTGGCTGTGTGTCGGATGATGATAGAGAATAATGACAAAAATCGATTTTTTGATTCGAATGCACATAAAAACAGCAAACAGTTGTCATCTAGGAATCGTTAAATATCTATTAAGAGGCAGACCATGGCGGACGAATTGATTACTTTCGCGTGAGGCTTTTTATTATTATTTGTTTGCTGTCCATAAAGGAGTAACACGTAAAAGTACTTAAAAAGAACACTTTATCGTGAAGTGATGATCTTTTTACGCTAGAGCGGTGCATGGTTTCATCAGGATAAAGCTATGAATCAAAATTCCTGATACGAATGCTAATTACTACCGTTGTGGAGCTAAAAGCTAGCGTGATGCAACAATGCTAATGAAATATGCATCCAATGTGCGATCAAATATTTATCCGGAACTTGGCAAACGTCGGAATACAGCCGTAAGGCGTTTGCACAGCAATCTGAATAATGTATCTAGATATGTACAGCATTTGTGTGATGAAAAAGTTTGATGGAGTGGAACGTTAGAGAACTTGCTTGTTTTTTTTTTATTGAACCCCAATCATGTGGGCCAAACAACTCCAACTTTTGACTGGAAAAGTTTTTTTCTGCACAGTCAATACATAATAAATTTGTTTCTTGCGAGTTCCTTCAATGCTTGATTTGGTTATATTGTTTTGTTTTTTTTTTTCTCCACAGCACATCGAAAAATTTTTTTCGGCGTTGTATTGTTGGTATTCGAAATAAAATTTATTGAGATTGAGCAAAATAATGCTTGTTCCTTCATGTTTACCAGATGCAATTTGAATACACCATCGATCGAACCGAATCAGTCTATTCAATTCGATGAACTCTGCCGAAAGGAATTTTTAACCTAATCCTTTCACTAATACTCACATCGACTCTTTCATGTCATAATATTATTTTTATCGCCAAACTGACTTAAATGACACACTTATCAATAGACTAATGCAGTGTAATAAAACTCACAGCAACTAAGCGTAAATTTGAAAAGGTAATAAACTCACATACCACAAATTTAATCATTGCAACTGCCGGCGGGTTGTGTAAAAATTGATGCTAGGAATCATACGTATGGCCTGGCAATTCGCGTTCGCGAAAAAGGAGGTTTACCAAAACATTGCAGAATTCTCCTGTAGTTCCACTCAAGATTTTTTCTTAAAATTAAAATTACAAAAAGATTAAACGCGACTTGCTCAAACCTTCTTTGAGCTGGCCGGAAATGTTACTCAAACAAATATTTTTAGATCGTTTCGCAAATTTCACAGCCTATTGAAAATAATATTCCCCAGTGGCGTACGTAGGATTTTTTTATGTCTTTCTTAATTTAATAAATATTAATCTTTTCACAATTTTTTTTATGAAATTACTTGAAAATATATTTTTTTCTGATCCTCAATTAGTATTTTAAATCAAATTTTACGGGATCCTAATTAACCTCTCGAAGCTTCCTAGAATATCATAGAATTTTCTTTGTATTCCAAAAACTTGTCAAAAGGTGCCAACTTCACTGGAATTCATAGAACATATGTTAAGTTTGAAAAATTTCCGTGAATATGTGCGAACTTTACTAAAGTTTACTTCACTGAATTTCGTAGGTCTATTCTACAATTCATGGATCTTCCCCAAAGTTCGAAAAAGGCCCATGTAGTTCGTAGATTACAATGCAGATTGCAGTTTCTTTGTAGCTGCACGGAAAAAAAATTGTTCCAAAAATCGTGAATAAAGTGCCATGAATTCTGGAACAATTACGTTTTTACGTTACGAAAACAGGACCATGAGAGGGATTCCATGAGAAACCGGCCGACCGCAAAATATGACCATCGTCGATTCGAAGGAAACTTTGCAAGTGTGTTCACTGTATGAATCTCCATGATATTCTCTGGCAATTGGAATATTTTGATACAAGAGCAATTTTTTAAAAAGACGTAAACGTTCCCACGTGTATGAATTTCAAAATTTTTTTGTTCGATTACTGTATTTTATACAGCAAAACTCTCTGAGAACAAGTTACAGTGAATGAATGCTTCTGTCTGTCAAAAATATACACTGAAAAAAATGTTGTGTTATTATTCAAAAAAACAAAAATTTATGATAAAAATTTAAATGGCGAAAAAACCCTTTTTTTAATTTTTTTTGTTTTGTTACCAAAAACCTAAAGAGAAAAGAAACATTTTGAATGTGATTGCATGATGGAGAAAAAATCGGTAAAAAAGTTTTTCTAACAATAACTTCGTACATGTTTTTAAATTTCATACTAATTGACATACAAAATTGTAATTTTATTACAGAATATAATTCTAAGCACCATTTAAAATCAAAATGCATTTAACAAAAATCTTCCAAAATGCGATAGTTTTCGAGATATTTGAAATTTTGCTCCTTCAAAACAATTAATTCGTGTAATTATGCTCTTTTTAAAAGTTATTCGCGTTACCCCATCATAAAATGTGAAAAATTTAATGTTAATCGTTTTAAAGACGTAAAAGCAACTTTTTTAGTGTATTTGGATCATGGAGAAGCTTTCAATAAAAAAGTTTTCCTAACAACAACTTTTGACATATTTTTATAATTCTTACTATTTGCAGTCAAAAATACAATTTTCTTTTTGAATATGATTCTAAACGCCATTTTAAATTGAAATGCTCTTAACAAAAATTTTCTAAAATGTAGTAGTTCTCGAGATATTTTAACTTTTGTTTTAACAACACAATTATTTTGTTTTATTACGACCTTTTCATAAGTTAGTCGCATTTCTCCATCAACAGTAATAGGTTTTTAAAAAGGCCCGTAAACTTTCCTGCAACTTTCTTTTTGACATGAAGGCGATATTGTAAACCATTTGAAAGTTACATGAGCATGATGTAAACCATTTGAAAGTTACATGAAAGCAACCAAAATATATTTCAACCATAGGGTCTGATGATTAAACTATATAGTTGAATCATATTTGGGTTGTTTTCATGTAACTTTCAAATGTTTCACAATATCGCCAGGATGTCAAAGAGAAAGTTGCAAGAAAGTTTACGAACATTTTAGAAAACCTATTATTGTTGATGGAGAAACGAGACTAATTTATGAAAAGGTCGTAATAAAACAAAATAATTGTGTTGTTAAAACAAAAGTTAAAATATCTCGAGAACTACTACATTTTAGAAAATTTTTGTTAAGAGCATTTCGATTTAAAATGGCATTTAGAATCATATTCAAAAAGAAAATTGTATTTTTGACTGCAAATAGTAAGAATTATAAAAATATGTCAAAAGTTGTTGTTAGGAAAACTTTTTTATTGAAAGCTTCTCCATAATCCAAATACACTAAAAAAGTTGCTTTTACGTCTTTAAAACGAGAAACATTAAATTTTTCACATTTTATGATGGGGTAACGCGAATAACTTTTAAAAAGAGCATAATTACACGAATTAATTTTTTTATAGGAGCAAAATTTCAAATATCTCGAAATCTATCGCATTTTGGAAGATTTTTGTTAAATGCATTTTGATTTTAAATGGTGCTTAGAATTATATTCTGTAATAAAATTACAATTTTGTATGTCAATTAGTATGAAATTTAAAAACATGTACGAAGTTATTGTTTGAAAAAATTTTTTGCCGATTTTTTCTCCATCATCACATTCAAAATGTTTCTTTTCTCTTTAGGTTTTTGGTAACAAAATACAAAAAAATTTAAAAAAATGGGTTTTTTCGCAATTTAAATTTTTATCATAAATTTTTGTTTTTTTGAAAAATGACACAACATTTTTTTCAGTGTATATTTTTTCAGACAGAAGTCTTCATTCCCTGTAACTCGTTCTTAGATAGTTTTGCTGTATAAAATATAGTAATCGAACAAAAAAATTTTGAAATTCATGCATGTAGAAACGTTTACGCCCTTTTGAAAAGTTGCTCATGAGTCAAAATAATCTTATTACCTGTGGAAAATATTTAGTCTTCCATGACGGTGAAACGTGAAAAGTTTCATCGGAATCTAAGATGGTCGGTCACGATTTTAATGATTTTCGGACGGATCTTTGTGGAATTCCTCATGACCAAAAATCATGGTTTTTATAATTATATTCAATTTCCCTTCAGTAACGCCCGCAAAACGCTTTCATTTGTGGAAACATTTGGTTTTGTTTTGTGAACTTCAGTCACGGCTTCCGCCAAGAACTAGTTCACAACTTTATGAACATTATTCATAAAACCAAAGGTTGACTCATGGTTTTTTTCATAGTTATAGGAATAATAGTTCACAACATCGAAATATTCTGGTTATTTTTTCGTGAAATATTTCACGAAATTCGGAATTTTATCCATGATCCCATTCAATTCTCGTGAACTAATTCATGATCCCTAATATATTAGTCCCAATCCAATATCCGTGCTCGTGAAATGGTTCACAAAATCATCAAATATTATTTATGCATTCGTGAATTGGTTCATGATTTCTAATATGTTAGTTACGATCCAATATCCGTGCTCGTGAAATAGTTCACGGAATCATGAAATATTATTCATGTATTCGTAAACTGGTTCATGATACCTAGTTTAATAGTCACAATAGTGAAAAAGTTCACGAAATCATAAAATATTAATCATATATTCGTGAACTGGTTCATGATTCCTAGTACATGATTTACGAACTATCTAGTATCTATTTGCGTGCATGTGATATTTAGAATATATACCCAATCATTTACAATTTCAGGCAACATGGTAATGAAATTTTACGTGAACTCTATCACAAAAGTAGGAGTATTATTCGTTCAATCATTTTTGTTCCATACACTTTTTAATGAAATACCCAATTGCTAGCGACCAGTAATAGGTACGAGCAGTAGATATAAAAAAAAATATTAGAACCTCGAACATCGTTATTCATTTGATAAGGTTCATTGTGATGTCCGGACAGAAAACGAAAACTGCACTGAGAACCTCAAATAATGTGCGTGACATAGTTCACAAAACCAGATATCGCGAATAAGTCTTATTTTAATGATCCAGTTCATAATGTCACGTTATTCCGAGTAAAAAAACCATTAGTGACAAAAAATTAAAGATCACGATAAGGTGAAGAGAATTTACGAATACCATGATAAAACCGCTGATATCATGAACATTCGTTACATTACTCTTTGAAAGTAAGCTCTAAAACAAAATATCATTATAACATGAACAGAAATTACGAAAATCGTGACTAAGATCCTGAAATCATGAACATGAATTTCTCTATTCATGACTAAAATATCACGATAACATGAACAGAAGTTACATAAATCGCGACTAAGATCCTGAAATTATGAGCACAAATTGCACAACTCGTGACAAAAACATTCAAAATCGTGACAAAGATCATGAACTCATGAACATGAATCACTCTACTTATGACTAAAATATCACGATAACGTGAATGAAAATTACGAACATCGCGACTAAGATCTTGAAATCATGAACGTTAATCCCGCTAACGTCATGAGAATTCACAAGAATCGCGAATAAGCTCTTGAAATCATGAACAACGTTTGACCGTCAACTGTGTATTCCCAAATCATGAACAAGAATCACAACAAAAACTAAACAACAACAGTAACCCAACCAAACATTCTAATGTAACGCCATGTATATATTCGGGGCGAACTAGTTTTTAGGCAACACAAATAGTTTTATGAATACGAAGTTTATTGTTCATAATTTCAGGAACTTTATCACGTTCTTCGTAAGTCGTCCAGTTCATGAAAAAGGTCACGATTTTTCATGAATTTATGAACGGATTTTTTCCGTGTGCCCTTGTGAGCACCAAACTGATATTGGCAAAACTCGACTGAAGTTTAAAAATCTTCCAACAAGTTCGCCGATTTTCTTTGCATTTGTCCAATTTCATGCGCTTTTGCTAATTGTATTTTTCTGACATTTGCATAATTCATCGTTATGGAAACTCAACTCAAACTTACTTACCATCAATTTGATATTAAAGCTTTTGATGATAGTACACTTTTGAAAATAAATATGGATTTAATCATTTATTTTCTAATTGTAAACATATTTTGATGTAGGACTTACGTCTTTCTTTACTATACTGGTTTTTTTCAATATTTTCAAAATGAAAGCGTTACGCACACTTTGAACCTTAATAACTTTCTTTCTGCTAAACAAATTGCTTATCTCCTTTAAAAAATCGAAAGGAAAACGTTCAATGCATGCTACCGATACCTTATTCGCGATGTAAAATTTGTTTAAATAGTTCAAAAACTACTCTTAATGCGAATCAACATGAATGCTAGAACTTACAAATATATGTGCCACCACTTTGCTCAGTGCAAGGCGTGTGTGAGACACAGAGCAGAACACATGTGCGACGTAGGTGTGCCGCCCATTGAAAAGCTGCATTGGAATATGTTGTCTGTTCCGTTGTGCTGTGCAGGTTACAAATTTGCCTATTCTGAAAGTTTAGCGGTGGCGGATCGACTTGTTATTCCGTTTAAATCAATCCTTTTCAGGGTTCTACCATAAAGTGAACAATAATTTTGAATATTTTTCTTTGCCGATAGCAGTAAAAATTTTAGTTGTGAGTCGATTGTAACTTTTGTTTGCTCGCTGATGAACAGTAGAACACCAATGAAATCACAGCTAATGGCTGCTTTTACAAAATTATTTGTATCTTAATTTATGGTAGGAATTTGTTGCAAAATTGTGAGAGTATTTCGCATTAAATTATATTTATTCCAATCAGAACAGCGGCAATAATTGACGCTGAAAAACAACTTGAAAATGGTTAAACATTTAGAAACCGTAGAAGAATTTTTCCGCAAAGATCACTTTTTTATCGAAATTATTATAGACATTTTTGCAACAATGAGCTCGAACCGTCGACTAGCCGTACGACGGCTTTTAATTGCAGATTTTGCGCCAGGCGAAGCTACTACCGCACCGCCAGCAAAGATCATCCCACCTCCTGCCACCACACTCTGCATCCATGTTTGTTGTGGAATTGCGTCCATTGCAGTAAAAACTCTCACAAAGAAGCACCGCCACGTACGTAATGCAGCATCACTAAACGCCGTCAGCCGGATTCGTAGATCCGTAATTTGTTGCTGGTACGCTGTCCGGAGGTCCGACACTACCAGCAGTTACCATCAATCCCCCCTAGGACTTCAACAACACCGTCGGCGCTAGAAAGCGCGAAACCACCGCGTCAGTACCTCGTCGTATTTGGAGCAAGCAGCGGCACTCGTCGTATTTGGAGCAAGCAGCGCGGCACCAGCAGTCATCGAAGTTTGAAAGTGTGAGTGCGCATCGAAAGCCGCAGCGGAAGATGGTCAGCGAATAAGTAGAGTGAGTAAACGCCTAAATTCCCTGCGCAGGGTGACAAAAGCTTGAATTTTATAGCGTAGATTTGATTCTCAACCCGCACATGTTAGGGCCCTAAGCCGGCAAAGAAATGAAGGGCAAAGTAGTTTTAAAGAATGCTTAATGTTTGTTAAATTAATGTTGTAAGGTATATTGCGTTTCCCATAATGATGTGTAGCTTGAAGTGATATTTTTTAGTATCGTTTAGTTGAAGGGTCTCATGTTTCGCGTTCGTTTCTTGTAGTTTTTTGTTGTTGTTTACTCCGGGTAGGACTGCTCGGGAAAACAGTCCTCACTCTGGTTTTAGAAACTGGCTTATTATTTGGCAGTTATTTGGGACTCTGCCAGTGATGATAACCAGGAGTTGGTGTTAAGGTTAGGAAGTTCAGTCGCGATCTTTGGTTATTGTTTGCTATTGTTCTGCGAGACGGAGTACCCTTCGGCTTTTGCGTCTGCCGTTTCGTTTCCCCCAAATTTTGGTAAACTAACCCGCCCTGGGGTTGGGTTTCTGGTCGGGCAACCTAGAACATGACAAGTGGTCCTCGTAAGAGGTGGCGCTTAAATCACTTGTTCTGAGATCCGGGGTAAGCGCTATAGCAGACAGTTATGTAGGTACGTTAGGCACGCGCTACAACATCATCCTCGATAGTGCCGCAACAGTAGACGACGCTCTCTTGCATGTATAGTCGTCGTGGCTGCCGAAGGTCAGCTTGTCGTCTATAATCACTCCGAGAGACTTCAGACTCCGCTGTGAGGTGATTACGACTTCTCCCACATGGATAACTGCATGTTGTGCCGACTTGCGGTTGTTGACGATAACTACCTCCGTCTTATGCTGAGCGAGCTCCAGGCCTCTCGCGCTCATCCATTCCTCCACCGTGTTGATCGCGTGTTCTGCGGTTAGTTCTACCTCAGGAATTGACTTCCCATAGACCTCCAAGGTTACGACGATCTTGACCCCAGGAGGGAACTTTAGTCTCAGAACCCCGTCATACATGAGGTTCCATAACACCGGGCCTAGGATCGAGCCCTACGGGACTCCGGCGGTAATAGGAACCCTTTTCTGTCCGGCATCAGTTTCGTATAGCAGTACGCGGTTCTGGAAGTAACTTTCCAGGATTCGGTACAGACCCACCGGTAGACTAAGCTGGTGGAACGAGAGCGCGATGGCATCCCAGCTTACCATGCAAAAATAATAAACATTGCCGGTATTCGACAGGATTTTCATGTTTTGAGAAAAACTGATTTCTTTCGGAACGTGTACGCGTTTGAAAGTTTATTTACTTATGTAGAAATATCAGGACAAATAGATTTTATAAGGAAACGTATCCGTAATGTTGTATTACAAACGTAAGTACTCAATTTGATACTAGATCACGTAAAATGAATCACGAAATGGGGACAGGAGCGCGCAAGGAATTCAACCGGTTATTGACGATGCTGTCAAATAGTTTTCCCGTTTTTGATATTACGTAGACGACCGATTCAGCTGGATGAAATTATTGTGAATCGAAATACATTTTGTACAATCTTTATACGCTAACAATCGATAGTTGTCATGTCTACGAGACGCCTCAAATGACACTGGTTATTCAAATATCGCGTTGTCAGTTTGACAGTAAACCAGAATCATCGAGGGGTCACATTTGAGTGGTACATGAAATAGTCTCAACCACCACTCTATCTTGAGTTTATCTTTGATATCGAGGTGATTGCATGGTTTGGGTCGTCAAACGGTGGGATAACAAAATTCTCACAAGTTTCCTATCTCATGCCTCCACGCGAGTCTCAATCTGTTGATGATATTTGGTCCATAGACCGGCGACGACTGGGTGCTATCAGCCTTCTGCCGATAGTAGCAGAATGAGAGGGTGCGAACAGATCTAGTCGAGAAAATATTGCCGTAAAAATGAATAGTTGATCGGAAATTAGCCCCAATACGACTAATATGACTAGTATCTATGATCACGGGTCAATACGTATTGAAAATTCGCCGCGTCTGTTTTTATGAACCTAATTTCTATTACATCCCACTTCAAAGGGAATCGGGTCAGTGAACCTACGGAGTTTCGACTAATAAAACAAGCACACTGTTTCAGGTTCAATAAACTTATGCCGCTCGAGTCCACCTAAGCGGTATTTATTTGAAACTATTATACATGTGTTTGTTTACATTTCGATACTGCTCGCCGCGGTATATAAGAGCACTGTAGACTGGGTTTAGCTTTTGCTAAGCCCTTTCATGAACACAACAATTTCAAGCTCCGTTATTGCTAACACGCTCGTGCATCTGGTTAACAATCAGAATTCTGTCCAAATACTGTTGCAATAAATAGTGATCCGACCCATTACGCAGATAAGATTATCTTTTCTAGGCAATACTCCCACGGTCGGCTGTGTGGAGTTCAAATTGCTTTTGTTTAGGGAACATAGTATACTCTCGGTAGCCGACTGCCCAGAGTTTAAAAAGAACCAAAAACTAAACAAGATCTCTTTTTCGAGTGATCGTGCACTCGAAGACTAACTAAACAACTACCTAATAAAATATGCTTTACAGGTCGCATCGTTTGCTTGGAGCGAATCCTAGACCTGATACCCTTCCAAACTACCAACTCCGCGACACCTATGGAAGAGTCTGATGAATCGTCGTCCTTCCGTTAAGTAGGTGGAACATCAACACTTCCTGTCTACCTTTTCCTTTATCCTTCCCCGTGAACGATGGAGATGGGGGCGCCCGGCAATGATGGCTATCATGCTGTTGAGGTTTTAATATGGGTCGGATTGGTATGAATTCCTACTTACCATTTCCTAAGCAACTCTTATTAGATAATTAGCAGTCAAACATGATGAAGTCAGTGTGCAATCGTGCAATCCGCCAAAATCATCGTCACAACGCAACGAAATTATTATAGGCATTTTCTTACTTCCGAATAATTGAACAGTCATAGTTCACCTTTACTCATGTATATATCCATTTCAAAACGTAAATTTGTGTTATCGCATTTTTTCAGAAATTGTTATTAAAAGCTTGGAGTGGGTAATGTCCGGGACATAACCGCGGTGTTGACGTAGGACTATTCGTTGGCGTATCATATTATTAAAGTTCTGCTTGTATCTTTTTTCAAAACGGCTAATATTTCATATTAAGTTTTTCGCCGGGTTCAGTAAAATTTTTCTGGGTATTTGAATAGTATTCTGCAGAAAATTTTCACACAAATTAATTGTCCTACGTTAACACCCCGGTAATGTCCTGGTCCCACAGGTAGGTTCTAGTTTTTTATTTTTTCTCAATAACTTCTTCGCTTTATGTCAAAATTCTGCGCAGGATTTTGTATTGAAAAAAACATTAGTTAATAGATTGAAAATTTACGTAAAATATTTGGATAAACTAGGACGCACAAAAAATTGATTTTTATTTTATTATCGACTATGTATTTGAGCTAGAATACAAAAACTCACGAATGTTTTAAGTAACAAGCGCTAGAAAAGAAATAGGAACTGATACCGGAAACGACATACAGGCTCTAATAGAGAGCGTCAATCGCAAATGTCGAGCATTTTACTCAAATTCAATGTCGCAATAAATAATGACTCACTCTGTAGTTATCAACACGGCATAAGTAGGAATTGTACGCTCTTGGACATATCAATTTTCTCTACTTCCAGAATACACCGAGCTTATTGAAATGCACTGCATTTGAAATACCCCTCTGATAATCATTACCTGCACTCGCCCTGCTTCGCCACCTCTTCATCGAAATAGCGCTTTCAACCGTAACCGACATTCCCATGTACCAGTATAGATATGAAGTACCACCTGTACACTGCCTAGCTCAATTGAAGGAGTGCAAATGCAACACTCCATGGCGTGCGAAAATGCAATCACTATTTCAACCCTTTCCGTGTTAACACAGCCCAAGTAATCAATTACCGTCGCCGCCGCCGTCGCTAGCGCTGCCTAGCTAGGCATTCCCATCACCAACACACAAACATACATCGTACTTACCACGTTGCGAACGTTGGATCTAGGTCCGAAACTACTCGAAATATGTACAAAATGCAAGTTAGTAACTTAAATAGTAAATTAGCTATTCGTATCCTTAAACCTGCAAAGAAAAAAACGGAAAGATGTCAATTGTACATTTACAGTTATCTGAGAATGGTTGAGTTTGTGTGAGTTGACACGGAATGGGGCAAATTTAATTTGCTGACACTTTTGAGCGGCTTGCTACGATTTACATCTTGATTTACATACTTTCCGTGTCGGAAGACCATTAGCATATATCCGGGTAACTCAAGTGAAATACCTAGGAAGGAACAGAAACCGGTTGTCAGAGACAAGGGACCTAAATTCGTGTTGAGCGATTTATACCATCTTTCAACTTTTAACATTATTATCATATTTTTTCTAGTCGAATAAGTTGTTTAATTTTAGAATTTTAAAACCGTCCGGAATCGGGAACTTGCACGGCAAACATGTCCACACAGAAGCTTGATTGAAACTGAAGTTTATCACGCGATGATGGATGAAGCGGGAAACGTGGTTCATTTATTATCGGGGCTAGTGGACGTGAATAATTTTCCCGTAATTCCAGTAGCTTTTTTTCTGAACTGAAACGGGGGTGGTGGTGGCATTCGAAAATTGTACCCTTTTCGTTTACTGGGTCAAGGAAGTGATTCCTGATTGTTATTGGTTTGGCTACACGTACCTAACGTGTCACCAAAGATAGCTTTGGTTGACGGGTGTGTGTCTGTGTCAATAACAGACGTGTTGAGTACAAAAATATAATAGAAAAGGGGTCGCCTTGCCGGGAATCTAAAATTATCGCTGGTTGATGGGAGATAAATTTGTGATAGACGGCTGACATGAAGGACGGAAATAATTTGGCCGTAGTCGAAAATAGCAGCTGTTTCGGCACTTTTGATTTTCTGAGTGTTTCATGGGGCGGTGGATAAGTAAACAATTGGTTAAAATTAGAGATTCTCTAGTGAGAGAATGGCCAAGATGAATTTGACGTATCCATAAACGAGTTATTAAATCTTTGAACTGTACTCATCAAGGTCTCGTATTAATGCGCTACCACCACCAGTTTAAGCATAGAGCTTTTCTTCAAATTTAAACGTCAAAATGTACAAAGACCAACACATCAAATTTCAATTCGTTAAATTAATGTAATGACTCTAATTCGGTTCTAATTAAATTTAATCCCTTTTAATTTTATAGTAAAATCTCATATCACGAAATCTCTTTGTATTCAGTGAAAAGAACTAAAGATAAGCTAAACATTTAAAAGTACAGTCTCAAACCACTCCAAAGTGTCTCAGCTCCTAAACATTAATTTCTTTGTGTTCGACCCCGTCACAATCACAATGCGTTCTAATAGTCATGCATACTTACTTGATCTTTGATTCTTTATAAAATATAGTTGCAGTCTTTCTTTGAATGTGTTTTCATTTACATAGTATTCTACCCGTACTCTGTAACGAGAAGAGATGGAGAACAAAATTTCGGGATTAGTACTCATTTCCGGTGCTCGGCAAAGATGGACTGAAAAAGACTAGACTGGCTGGGTGATGCATTTGCTGTAAGGATTCAACTCGCTTCCTCGCAAAGGAAATCCAGCGATTTATTCCAACCGGTAGAGAGTTACAGTTGGACAAATGAAATTTGGGTTAAGTGAGATAGGAAATGATTTTTAAAGAATTATTTTCTTTGTTTCCGTTGCAAAACGAAACCCCCCAAAAAAAAAAGAACAATGGTTCAGATTTTTCTTCGTAGAACACAATTACATTTCCGTTGCAGCTTTGCCGTTTTTATTCCATTTCTCGACACTCCTCGGTGTGTACCCCCGGGGGGGGGGGGGGGGGGGGTAAGAGGAATTATGCAAATGTGGAACTGTGCAGTCCGCATTCTTTGTTTCACCCTGGGGGTGAATTTTCCGATGGCGCATTACTTCCGTCCGGTGTCCGGTTAGCAAACGGAATCGTTTACCATCAGGGGAGATTTACAATCAGCTAGTTGGTGTTGTTTCTAATATCAATCGAAATAGCAGCTGAATACCGTTTTATTATGATTAACTGCGATATGATGTGCTGCTGCTGACCACGGGAAATTGGTGCAGTTGCTTTCATTACATTACTCCGTCAATACATATTCATAAAGCTGAACGAAAAAAAAAAGGTTAACTGAAGGATACTCTGGAAGGTTATGCGATTGTGGACGCGTGTTCCCATTTTTATCGGATGGTTTAATCCCGTGTGCCCTTGAGTGACGATAACTTATTTTATGTTTATGTGTTTTTTCCATACCCGCTGTGTCCTTTGATCGTAGGATTATTTGGATGAGCGATTGCAGTTGAAGCTTTGCAAGCAAGCAGACGGACGGATCGTTTGAAGTTAAATCGGTTTCATGAATGGTGGCCCAGTTAGAATCCAGTTGCTTAGTTTTTAGTATTCGCGAGCAACATTTTGGCGAAATGAGCTAGAAATTCAAGACGATTAGAGAGATTGACAAAACTAAAAGCTTAATTTTTAAACACATACACAAAACAATGCGTATGTCTCCGGTATATTAGATTGGGCACAGGTAGGCAGTAGGGTGGGATAAAAATTAGATTTCTGCTCCGATCAACTTTTTGGGTACCATTTGGGTTCTAGAACAGCTGTGTAAATTTTTGGTTCGATCAGTGAAACTATACTTTTGCGCCCACTGTTTGAAATTTACATGGAATTTCGTATGGGAAAAGTGATTTTCAAAAAAGAATTTCTTCAGGAGTCGCCCATGTCTTCCTAAAACTAAATCGTTATGTGTTTTTCATAGGAAATTTAACAAAGAAACAAAGTCTCGAGTACTACGAAACGATCTGATACTTGTAGAAAAAGTTATTTATGCTTTGACAATTGATAAAATATTCTTTTTTTCTGGCACCACTGCATTTGGCTGTCCAATTATATGTAATTCTGTTTTGACTTTCTCTTATTGTGTCTAAATCAATGATCTGAACTATTTGGTAGATTACCAAGAGTTTTGAGAGATCAATTGAGGCTTCTTTGATACACAATTAGAGAAAGTTAAAATTTTTGTATATAATTCGACCGTCAGTAGCAGTGGTGCTATGAAAATTGAAACTTTCATCAATTTTCAGAGCAGCGGTCGGTTTTTGCTAAATAACTTTTTCCATAGTCGGTAAATCGTTTTACATTCTTCGAGACTTAGTTTCCTTGGTAAATTTTCTATAAAAAATTTACATCAATTTATTTTTAGAAGGCACTGGGACTTTTGAATGAATTATTTTGTAAAAGTCGATTTCCCCATACGAAATCCCATGTATATTTTAAGCCGTGGGCGCAAAAATATAGTTTCACCGATCGAGCCTACAATTTGCAGTTATTCTAGGACCAAAATGGAACCCAAAAAGTTGTTCGGAGCGAAATTTTATTTTTTTTCATATAATCAAGTCCCACTCTACTAGGCATAGCAACCGCACAGAATTTACAAAAATTGTACGGAATTTTATTCGTTTAGGAGGATTTGTCGATTTTAGAACAAAAGTCAAATGTACTGCATATTTTTTTTTGTCTTTATTTAGGACCCTTTAACTGTTGTCATTCGGGTCCTTCGAGTATTCGGTTTGAAACGTATTTACATGTCATTGAATCTAAATTTTTCCGTAGATATTTGCTTCTTTAAGGAATTGTATCACTTTCTTTGATCTCTCGTAGTCGTCTGCTAGTGCTTCTCTTATGTTGGGGTTCCATTCCAACTTTTCTGCATTCCTCGTCTAGTCCTGGACATATTGCGATGATGTGTTTGACCGTTAATATTTCGTTGCAGAAACCACACAGGGGTTTCTCCTTCTTCTCCAACAAGTGTCCATGCAATAGGACGGTATGTCCTATTCGTAGTCTTGTCACAATCACGCTTTTCTTTCTCGTTCTGCCAATGGCTGTTTCATACGGTTGTTTGCTATTTTTCACTTCTCTGAGTTTGTTGTTCGTTGCAGCGTTCCATTGATCCTGCCACGGTTCATTGACTTTGCCTTTTACAAGTGCTTTTATCTCTTTCACATCAACCCTCTTGTCGAATACATCTTCCTCCTCCAGTGCCTATTTCGCTTCTCGGTCAGCCTGTTCATTTCCAGGGATGCCCTTATGTCCAGGGACCCAGAAAATTACCACCTCTGTGCCGTTTTTGGTAGCTTCAATGTATAGCTGATCTATTTCATCCCTCCATCTGCTCTGATCTTTCAGCCTTTTTAGATTTGATATTACGCTTAATGAGTCTGTACATATTAAATAGGCCTGCTTTTGCTTTGCCACCCAAGAGAGCGCCTCTTGAACTGCGTAACTTTCTGCGCTGTAAATACTGCATACGTTGTTTAATCTTCTTCTAATCACTGTATCACCACTAATTACACTAAACCCACATCTGTTGTCTTTTTTGGAACCATCGGTATATATTTCACTGTGTACACTGTATTTCAAACTTTTCTTTTCGACGAATAACTTTTTTATCTCTGTAGCTCTAGCACCACGCTGCGCTGCTGCTAGTAGGCTGGTATCGGTAGGAATTGCTTTCCTCTCCCATGGGCCACTTGTTGGACGAACATACATTACAAGCGGTGGTAGTCTGAAATCTAATTCTGCTAATATTCTGCTTCCTCGTTCTCTTGCTGTACATTGTACTGAAGGTTCGTTTCCAGCCCAGAGTTCTCCTGAGCTGGGTTCGCTGCTACTCGCTGAAGATTCTGTGTAGTCGTTATCAGTAATGGTGTTGGTTATTTGCTCGTTGCTCTGCATTGATGCTTTCCTAGCTGCGTACAATGCAGTTCTTTGATCGATGAACGTTCTTAAACTAGCAATCCCAGTTTCTGCCTGTAAGCTTGCAATAGGACTTGTATGAAATGCACCGCATATGGCTCTTAATCCTCGATTATGAACTGTTTCCAGTCGTTTTAGTTTACGATCATCGGCTGCTGAACTGATAGGGGCTGCATATAACAGTTTTTCTAGAACTGTTGATCGATATAGCTTTATCAGAGTTGTTCTGTCTCCTCCCCATTCTCTGGCTGCCACGCTTCGAATGAATTGAACACGTTGTAGACATACGGCTCGCAGTTCTTCGATGAGCTTATCGAACGTCAGCCACTCGTCGAAGATGACACCGAGGCATTTGTGTGTAGTTTTCCTGGTGATGTTTTTTCCATTTAAATTTAGTGTGTTGTTTACCAGAGGTTTCCGAGATTCAGCACCTCTGAAATTTATCGTGGCGCATTTTTCGGCTGATATCGTAAACCCAGTTTTTTCTTCCCAAACATTGATCCTGTCCATAGCTGCTTGCAGTTGTGCTTCAACTTGTTTTGCATCCTCTCCACTTGCGATCAAGACGACATCGTCTGCGAAGATCAGGCATGTTATATTCGTTGGAAGGAACTTTGTAATGGTGTCGATCGCTATCAGGAAAAGTGTAACACTCAGTACTGATCCTTGACATAAACCAGTTTCCATTTGCTTCTCTGAGGATAGTTTGCCATTAACTGATACTTTGAACAATCTTTTTTTCAACATCTTGTCTAGGAATCGTAGTATATTTCCCCCTATCCCGAAGTTCGACAGGCGATTCAAAATCAATCTCCTCCAAGTAGTATGGTATGCCTTATGTATGTCCAAGAATACCGCTTGTACACTGTGTTTCCTTTTGAGTGCATCTCGAATCATTTCCTCGAACGTCGCCAGGTGATCTGTTGTGGTTTTTCCTTTCCTAAAGGCATATTGGTGTTTGTATAGGAGATTTCTCGATTCAATTGTGTGAATCAGCCTGTTGTTGACCATCCTCTCAAAAATTTTACCCAAACAGCTGTTCAAATAGATCGGTCTGTAATTATTCTGCACGTTGAAACTGTTTGCAATCTCACTCCATCCTTCCTTCTTTGATCTGTTCACTGTGTTCCTAGCTCGTATTCTCGCCTTCCTGAACTCATCTAACAGTCGTTCTTGATCGTCTGGGGCTGCAGTCGTCGATCTCAATTTCCTGAGTGCTTTTCTCCACGACTTGATGGCTGACGCAACTTCCTCGTTCCACCAAGGTACCGATTTTCTTCCAGGCTGACCGTTGGTTTTGGGTATAGCAATTTCAGCAGCTTTAAGTATTTGCTGTGAGATATGCTCTATTTGGTTAGTTACATCTCATTTTCTGTTGAAGCTAACTGAAGCTTGGTACAATTGCCAGTCAGCCTTTTCTATCTTCCACCTAGTTCTGCATTGTTGCGGTTGAAATGAACCTGGGAATGTGATCCAAATAGGCATGTGGTCACTTCCGTGGGTATACTGTGATACAGACCAGTTTAGATAGCCGGCTAGCTCCTCAGATCAGCAGGATAAATCTATCGCGGAAAAGGATCCTGTTGCATGGTGGATGTGGGTGCTTTCTCCATTATTCAGCACTACTAGCTCACATTTATCAATCACTTCTTCTATTACCTGACCACGAGGACTAACACTATTCGAGCCCCACAAAGGGTGGTGGGCGTTTATGTCTCCGACAATCAGAAGGGGTTTAGGGATCTGTTCTATCAAGTTGATTAGTTCTGTTTCACTTATATAGTCTCTGGGTGGCAAATAAATAGTCAAAATGTTGCAATTTAGTGGGGGACCTACCTTTATCACTACTGCTTCGAGTTGGGATGCCACTACTATCTCTTCACTATCAATTCCAATCTTCACTGCTGTGATTACACCAC
The DNA here is from genome assembly GCF_030247195.1 of Topomyia yanbarensis. Lineage (NCBI taxonomy): Eukaryota > Metazoa > Arthropoda > Insecta > Diptera > Culicidae > Topomyia > Topomyia yanbarensis. The sequence goes on from NC_080672.1 coordinate 393,287,557, forward strand.
CTGCTGCTTTTCTGCCACCAACACGCTGACGATGGTATATCGAATATCCGTTGATTTTTGCTTGATGGTCCGTCGAACACATGCTTTCTTGAAGACATATGACAAGAGGGTTCTTCTCGCTAATGATGATCTCTAGTTCTTCTTTTCCGGTTCTGAGGCCTTGGATGTTCCAAGACATCATGGTGTGGTTTATTTTTTCGCTCATTTTGTCAGTTCTATGCATAGTTGTAGGATACATTTTTACTCGTCCTCCATTTCCTCTCCTCTGCTCTGCTGTGCAACCTTTCTCGGACGACCACGGCCTCTTTTTGTAACTCTGGTACCAGATTTTGCTCGTAAGCTTAGTTGAGATGTTAGGTTTGGTTCAGAACAGTCGCTGCTAATAATGTCCTCGTAGAATTTTTTTGTTTTCTTCGCTTGTGGGGATGAGTTACTTTCTGCTATTTGTGTAGCTTTCCCCGGTAGGTCCAATACGCTGGATTGTATAGACGTTGAGGCTATGGGTTCGGGTGTTTTTTTCTCTCGACTCGTGTGTAGTTTTATCGCAAGTACATTTACATTTGCAGTTACTGGTATTAACGCTAGCTGCAGTTTTCGCGGCTATATCTGCGTATTTTTCTTGGGGCGGTTCACTTTGCTCTACTAATCTTCTTGCTTCGTAAAAGGGTATGTTTTGATCTATTCTCAATCGGACTATCTTGGTTTCTTTTATCCATGCAGGACATTGCGGGCTGATGGACTCGTGTGCGCCCTCGCAGTTCACGCATTTTTGGGTTTTCCTACAATCGTCGCCATGGTGCTTGTCTCCACAGTTTGCACAAGTTTTCTCTCGTTTGCAATGCTTTCCGAGGTGTCCAAAGGCGAGGCACTGGAAGCATCTCATCGGGCGGGGGTAATACGGTCTCGTTGCTACCACAATGAACCCTATCTTTATCTCTGGTGGTGGTATTGATATGGACAAGGTTAATATTATTGACGAAGTTTCCACTAGCTCGCCATCTACCTTTCTTTTAATTCGATCAAGCTTGATAACTTTTTGGGGACCCAATTCTTCCAAAATTTCATCATCCTTAATGTAGAGGAGATCTTTGCATGAGATGACAATTCGGCTTAAGTTCAGCGTATTGTATTCAGTGACCGATACATTTATTCCTTCCGTAGGAGTTTTCAATTTCTCTAGTTGGTTAGCTTGTTTACCAGTCTTAGTTTGCACCAATATTTTGCCGTCCCTAATACGTTTGATACTGGCAACGTCTCTACAACAATTCCTGATGGCTTTATCGATGAGAAAAGGGGAAAGCTTTTCCAGTGTTTGTCCTTGGTCCGTACGCTCAACTACGAGGTACCGTCCGTCTTTGCACTGAGGAAGTAACCCTAGTGCCGGGAAGCTTCTCCCGTTGTACATCGGGCCGCCGCTACTGCAGCCGCCGTGGGGCGATATTTTCTACCTAAACACTCGCTTGTTGTTATTTAGTATCCACTTTTACTCGGAATATATCTTTCCGCGTGTATTAATGTGTTTCTCGTGCACTGTTATCACTCGGTATTAAACAATCTGTTCTTCGCGAAAAACTAACAATTCGACCGATACTTTTACTAAATTCCACATTCCCGGTGCAATTTTAGATCAAACTAATCTTCTGACACTGTTTGCACTGCTATTTGCCTGGTTTACTACCAAAAAACGGTAATTTTATACGGAGCTAATTGCGCGCGGTAATTGATAACAATAACCGGAACACTCGAATGACTGCATATTTAAAATGCATAACAAATCTCTTTTTCTTTTAGAGTTGTTCTACTACAGCTAGAGACTCGGAAAGGCTCACCGTCAGAATCACTCGCTACAATTGCAGACGAAACGGGAAAAGTCACCCACTAAAACACTGCTTAAGGCCAATTGCAGCGGGTCGTGATTCTGAATGCGATAATAATTTTACAATTCAGATATGTGAGGGCATAGGGACTTCACAAACGCGTGAATCATCGCGAGGGGCTTGAGCGTTTGTACAATAACGTATTACATTTTGTGTGCTAGCGTGTATGTAGCTTCGCATGTATAAATTAGATTTTATTTTCGTGTGTCCATTCGCATATTTGCGTGTGCTCTTGGATGGTCGCGTACGGACCTTGAATCTGATATTTAATTTTCGATGCACGGCGCAGATGCTAGAAGAGAGCGAGTTCTTCCATATCACTAGGTTTCCCGGTCATGTCGCCATGGAACGTTTTGTCTAGTGAATATGAGTGTCATTTTTTCGATGGTCCCACTGACGGCATGAACTTAGGATGCTAAGACCGAAGGAAGAACTTCTGGACTTGACCGATGCATCATCACGCGAACATGGGTGTTTGATTTCATGTTTATTTAGCCTGTGTTAAGCCAAAGAGGACCAAGCGCCATTTTGAGGTACATGCTCTAAGAACGCTCTCGCATCCAAGATAGCACTAGCAACACCCACTTCTATTTATTTATGGGAACACAAATAGTAAACGAAAGCAAATAAGTGTTGCTTGACTTGCTATGTTAATGGTAAGATATATAAAAAGCACTTTAACATGAAGAATACTAAAAACAATTCATGGCGCTCAGCTCGGATTGGCTTAACGTAGGTCATTTGTGCTAAAACATTCACTTAATCACCGGAATGTTTTCTTGTCTACGAAACCGCGTGCTTTGGTGTGCGTGAATGATCGCGACGGTCTTAAGCGTTTGTATGTTAACGTGATGAAAACTAAAAGAGAGTGAAATTCCCCATATCATTAAAGTTTCCGGTCATGTTTGTCAACTGTTGTTACGGCATCTAATTAGTAAGGAACTGGAAGGTGAAGCATATTTTTTAATATTAACCCATTCATGCCCATGTTGTTTGTGGACAACAACGTTTTTAAACAGCTATAACTTTTGATTGAGGCGAGATTTTCTCACAAAAGCAAGTAAGGCTTATTAATGTGATTATTGCCTTTAATTTGAGTATTAAAAGTTACAAGGATCAGCTCTAGAACTGAAGTTATTGCAATTAGTCTGATTGGATTCCGATGGAGCAGTGCTGCCAGGGACAGTTTACGTTGACGACGGAAAATGATTTTTTTCATATATCTTCGTTATGATGCAATATTATTGAAAACTGATAAAACTTATCAATTTAGACTGTCGTTGGCTACGTTTTCTACGTAATTGGACTATTGTAATTATTCTAAGAGAATTGCATTCAGCATTAGAAGGTAAAAATTGACCAGCTTCTAGCACTGCCATGGAAGCACATATCTTTATGAAAATAGGCTTTTCGTGTTTCTTGACCCAACCGTTTTAAAGGTAAAATAGTTTTAAAACCCTACATGCACTAGAAAAAAGTTGGGCATGAAAGGGTTAAGAGCCATAATACTCAAGGGAGAGCAAGGAGTTGAAGGAAGAAAGTTTTGAAAAGCGTGGAAGGGTCACATGAGCAAGGTTAGAGTTTACCGGCGACTTAACCCTTTGTCTGCTACCGTAGGAGTCAAGATCTTTTGGCATTAGCAATGCGAATCAGCTGAGTCTACGGCATATTCGGACAAGCGTAAAGTAACTTGTTACTTCATGCTGTCAGAACTGACAAAAAGTTAAGTCACGGTAAACTTCCACACTAAGCATTTGCGACGTTGAAACTCATTGAATGAGCTAGTTTTTTTTGGTCCCTCACCAATTGCCTGTCTGGGTGTTTTATTTATCGACTATTGTGACTGTATCAGTGACTGTGGCATATGGTCACATGTGTTGCTGATTCGCACGGTATCGGCAGCTTTCACCGAAAGCTGCGACGATGAATTTTCATCACGGTAAATTCAATTTTTGCCATTTTATTTGTTAATTATTTTTTTGTTAACGACCTATTGAGTCAATTTGTCCCGGTCATGTCGCTATGGAATTTGTTGTTTAGTGGATATGAGCGTAATTTTTTCGATTAGTCAAACTGACGGCATGAACCTATGCTACTAGGGTCGAGGGAAAGGAACTTTCGCGAAATCTTTGGGATTGCTTCCTCCTTCCTTTCTCTACGAAAATTTAAAACCCAAATTCTCCAATTGATGAATAATTTTGCCGAAGGCACCTTATTTTCAGTGAGAAAACTCAAAAAATACCAATTTTGCTCCACTAAACTGCGTTAGTCGTTATGCAAATTACCGAACTGGCAATTCATTATTACGAGCCACCAGTTCATCAACTTGTCACACCATAGGGAAAACTGTTTTCGAAACTAATGAATCAAAATGAAGCTTAAAGCTGTCGCTGCCATTCCGTTTATGCCACTCAAAAGTACGTCAAACTAGTGAGACTTTAGGGATTACAACAGCAGCACGGTAGAAACTAGATCTAACTTTACTCCTCCTTAAATGATGCCGAGGAAAAGCAATTTGCAAGAATTACAACCGAAATGGATCCTTCCATCCGTCGGGTCTATTGTATGTTGAAAAGTTCATCTGAATTGAAATGGATAGCCCATCAGCGGGGATAGAAGTTTGCTGCCGAGGGGAAGTATGTTTGTATAGCGCTGATTTAATTATCCCTTGCAATTAAACCAACCGAAGATGCTGAAATAACTTTAACTTTTGACACAGCAAACATGATGCAATTCTATACTCATTTGATTGTAATGCATAGTTGTAGCTCAGTATGGAATTGAGCTGTATCAAATTCGGCGCAATTAATTCTGCTCACAGTCTAACATTTTCGAGGAAAACTTCCCAATCAGCAGCAGCAGCAGCAGCTATTAAATCCCAACAATTCACACCGAGATGAAGCCATAAATTTAACAACCCAAATAGAGCAGACACTGACACCAACGATTTCCCGTATACGTTCACGAACGTGCCGTGCTGTCAACGTGATGTACCCTGGGGACTAGCGACAAGCACTCGATTGACCGGAATAACGTGACGTGACAGAAAAACGTGAGAGCTCTACAACTGCGCTTGGGAAGGAAGGGTTAGGTATAATTGTTGTACTGGATGGATGAGCCTTTCAGGGAAACTTTTATTTTTTTTTATTTGTTTGATCAGAGAAATAGACCCTCGACATATCTGTCACTACTCGTATCAAGCAGTGTATACTTGCACTTTGTTATATTTCTCCATAGCAGTGTCTGAAATTTTCATATTTGTGAACGAAAAAAATCGATATTTCACCTACTTCGACAAGCAATAGAAAAACGAGCATGTGTTGTAGCATTGTTTGTTCTCAAAGTCTTCGCGACAATCTGCTTCAATGAATTGTTTACTATTTTACATCAGTAGACGCTAGAATGTTGACGGATATCTTGAAGCAATGGAGAGTTAGGACGGTGGCTACATTCTATCATCCCGAAGGTATAAACGAAACCTTGATTCAGACGAATGGATGTGGGTCGGGATTTCATTCGTTAAATGTTTCGGCTCATGTCCAATCACTGCACTCTAGACGCTCATCTCCGTCGTATTGGGCTCGCAAATGTTCGGTATCTGCGCTTGTGGCGACGGTTACCACGACATTGAGCATATTGTCTGGGCATGCGCCGACTACTGTTCTGCCAGATCTCAATTATTGGATTTCCTTCGGGTCCGAGGAAGATCAAACAATGTCTCGGTTAGAGATGTACTGGCAAGTGGTTCGAAATTTCAAAATATGATATCTGTTTCTGCTTCTATTTATCGAAACCAACATTCAGATTCATCGCCTCCTTCATTCATTAACTTTCTAACTGACTGAAATTTCATGCAGAATCGAATGCTTTAGTGCAGAGGAACTATAAATTCTTTCACCAACCAAAGCTTTCATTTGTTATTATGTGGACAGTTTGAAGGCTTAAGTTGGCATCATCTACATTTTCACAGCATAAGTGAACTGCGTAATCTATATCTGGTGTACTTTTGCACAATAATTCCTCTCAGAGCTAGCATAAAAACAAAATTCAGTTTGCTGAAACCGAACATGTCCGAACCTGAATGCGCTGTGTGGGGAGAACGAACGACGAGGGAAACAAACCAAACATTTCATTTATCGCGGCGAGCATGAATTGAATTTCGTTTCTATTTCAAGTTCAAACAGGGATGTTAATATTTTTAAGCTCTAGTACTGGCAAGCCTCGATCTCTTCTATATGCCCCTCGGATGTAATTTCCTAAAAACCACCAAAATATAGATTCAACTGGCTCTTTTATTTTTTTTATCATTCTCAGAAGTGACCCCTTCCGTCTGTACCGTACACCAACGACCCGCAAAGTGCAATTGAAGCGTTAAACTGCACTCTCGAACAACTCAAGGTCATTCGGATTCACCGCCGGAGATTAGAGCAAGTAGTCCGCGTCGAATAGCTAGGAGTGGGTCGTGGCGGCGCCAGTGAACCGGAAGCTATGATCCATCCGGAATCGCTGGATAGACCTCAGCACCTACTGGCAGGCCTATTGAGTAGGCTAAGTCCACCGCCGGTAGGGTTGTGGTACCGGTACTACGGTAAATCCCAGGAATACCGACACATTTTTGGTACCGAAATAGCGGTATGAATAAAAATATTTTCGGTACTATGCAAAACTTTCGATGACACGAACCAAAAGGTCATCGTCTTCAGAATACTTCAGTATACGAAAAATCACTATAGTAAAGTTGTTTTTATTGGTCTCTGGTTCGCCAACCTTCACTGGACACTCAGAACTATATGTAGGAAAGGCCGACATGCAGTTTTTATAGGTAGTTTGTGATGGGAGCTCTAATTTGAAACTATAACAAGCTTACACAAAGCAAAGATAATGATTGCGTCGCATAGTGGCTGGAGGCTGGCCAAAACCTCAAAAATTTGTTTTTGAAATATTGATATTTTATATTTTTCCTAAATTTTTCATGTATTGAATGATGTATATTCAAAATTTTATGATCATTGGATAAGAACACAATTTTTAAAATGATTTTAAACGTAGCAAAGTCCGGACTATTTAATGATTTTCATTTCCGAAACCACTATTGCTCTGTTCACTTCAAATGCATGTTGCTCTTTTGATTTTTGTCCGATTTTAGCACAACTAGTTTCATTGTGTAGAGGAACGAAAGAACTTGGTTAGTTAATAAAATACATTTGGTAAATTTGCTTGGAACTATGATTTTTTCGTTTAAATATCTTTGAGGTGGTCAGATCAAAAATACTTTTTTCACTAATGTATTCTGTATTTTCTGTGAATCATTTCGAAACGGTCACATAGTATACATTCTATGGGAAATAACCTCTAATTTTCGAATATCATGGTCTCGTTCTGCGCCTAGGTGCGCAACAAGGTTTAAGGAGATTTTGAAGCTTTGTTGCATATAGGGAGGCGCATGGTGTTTTGTGTAAAATAGTTAGACAATCTACAGTAAACCAACGTTATATAAACGTTATACAATGGATTTAAAGTAGTGTTCTTCATTTTTTATGATATTGCTGACATTGGTGAACAGTAACGGAAAATCTATCATGAAAACGGGATCATAGTTATATGAAAGGTTCAATGACACTGTATGGAAAAATGCATCTAATATTTTACGACTTTTGACATCAAAAATGAGCTCAGCACCTCAAAATTAGCTTAAATTGTGATTTACAGCCAAATTAGGTAACATTTGAGGTTTTGTCCGACTTTTGTTTGAAGACCCGCCACTGTGCGTCGCCTTAAAAATTTGTGAAAGTTTTAGAGATTGATTTCATTTGTTCAGCTATCTGTGCGGTCAAACTCTAATTCCTTCGAAACGTGTAGTTGCAAACTCATAAGTTACGAACTGGAAACTATTATCACTACACAGGATACTTTTTGAAGGGGACATATTTTACGCCTGATGAAACCTTTTAATATAAGAGCATGTTTTTTTTCCTTGTTTATTTCGACTATGTTAGTCACATTTTGTTTTTTACATTTTAACGACATTCAATTAGCTAGAGATTACTGGGTAGGGAAAGTTATGAAAGTTAGAGCCAAGTACTCAAGTGAGAGCAAGGATGTGAAGTAAACAGATCGAAAAACTAGAAGTGGCAGGGTCATTAGAACAGGCTTAATATCGTACGGGCTTAATCTTTGTCTTCTGCTAAGGAGGGTCGAGCGTAGGCAGCATAACTAAGAATCACCCGAGTTCTCTAGCATGTGTCCTGGTATAGATAGACGTGTCCATCTTTACCGTGACAACTGACAAGGTCCCAGTCCCAGTCCCAGTCCCAGTCCCAGTCCCAGTCCCAGTCCCAGTCCCAGTCCCAGTCCCAGTCCCAGTCCCAGTCCCAGTCCCAGTCCCAGTCCCAGTCCCAGTCCCAGTCCCAGTCCCAGTCCCAGTCCCAGTCCCAGTCCCAGTCCCAGTCCCAGTCCCAGTCCCAGTCCCAGTCCCAGTCCCAGTCCCAGTCCCAGTCCCAGTCCCAGTTCCAGTCCCAGTTCCAGTCCCAGTTCCAGTCCCAGTTCCAGTTCCAGTTCCAGTTCCAGTTCCAGTCCCAGTCCCAGTTCCAGTCCCAGTCCCAGTCCCAGTCCCAGTCCCAGTCCCAGTCCCAGTCCCAGTCCCAGTCCCAGTCCCAGTCCCAGTCCCAGTCCCAGTCCCAGTCCCAGTCCCAGTCCCAGTCCCAGTCCCAGTCCCAGTCCCAGTCCCAGTCCCAGTCCCAGTCCCAGTCCCAGTCCCAGTCCCAGTCCCAGTCCCAGTCCCAGTCCCAGTCCCAGTCCCAGTCCCAGTCCCAGTCCCAGTCCCAGTCCCAGTCCCAGTCCCAGTCCCAGTCCCAGTCCCAGTCCCAGTCCCAGTCCCAGTCCCAGTCCCAGTCCCAGTCCCAGTCCCAGTCCCAGTCCCAGTCCCAGTCCCAGTCCCAGTCCCAGTCCCAGTCCCAGTCCCAGTCCCAGTCCCAGTCCCAGTCCCAGTCCCAGTCCCAGTCCCAGTCCCAGTCCCAGTCCCAGTCCCAGTCCCAGTCCCAGTCCCAGTCCCAGTCCCAGTCCCAGTCCCAGTCCCAGTCCCAGTCCCAGTCCCAGTCCCAGTCCCAGTCCCAGTCCCAGTCCCAGTCCCAGTCCCAGTCCCAGTCCCAGTCCCAGTCCCAGTCCCAGTCCCAGTCCCAGTCCCAGTCCCAGTCCCAGTCCCAGTCCCAGTCCCAGTCCCAGTCCCAGTCCCAGTCCCAGTCCCAGTCCCAGTCCCAGTCCCAGTCCCAGTCCCAGTCCCAGTCCCAGTCCCAGTCCCAGTCCCAGTCCCAGTCCCAGTCCCAGTCCCAGTCCCAGTCCCAGTCCCAGTCCCAGTCCCAGTCCCAGTCCCAGTCCCAGTCCCAGTCCCAGTCCCAGTCCCAGTCCCAGTCCCAGTCCCAGTCCCAGTCCCAGTCCCAGTCCCAGTCCCAGTCCCAGTCCCAGTCCCAGTCCCAGTCCCAGTCCCAGTCCCAGTCCCAGTCCCAGTCCCAGTCCCAGTCCCAGTCCCAGTCCCAGTCCCAGTCCCAGTCCCAGTCCCAGTCCCAGTCCCAGTCCCAGTCCCAGTCCCAGTCCCAGTCCCAGTCCCAGTCCCAGTCCCAGTCCCAGTCCCAGTCCCAGTCCCAGTCCCAGTCCCAGTCCCAGTCCCAGTCCCAGTCCCAGTCCCAGTCCCAGTCCCAGTCCCAGTCCCAGTCCCAGTCCCAGTCCCAGTCCCAGTCCCAGTCCCAGTCCCAGTCCCAGTCCCAGTCCCAGTCCCAGTCCCAGTCCCAGTCCCAGTCCCAGTCCCAGTCCCAGTCCCAGTCCCAGTCCCAGTCCCAGTCCCAGTCCCAGTCCCAGTCCCAGTCCCAGTCCCAGTCCCAGTCCCAGTCCCAGTCCCAGTCCCAGTCCCAGTCCCAGTCCCAGTCCCAGTCCCAGTCCCAGTCCCAGTCCCAGTCCCAGTCCCAGTCCCAGTCCCAGTCCCAGTCCCAGTCCCAGTCCCAGTCCCAGTCCCAGTCCCAGTCCCAGTCCCAGTCCCAGTCCCAGTCCCAGTCCCAGTCCCAGTCCCAGTCCCAGTCCCAGTCCCAGTCCCAGTCCCAGTCCCAGTCCCAGTCCCAGTCCCAGTCAGTTAATGATTAATCTCCCTAAAAGTGATATATAATTACCAACTTTCTTACAAGTTCATATATCAAAATTATGTTTTCGGCAAAATTGTAGAGCAAGCCGTTGTTAACAACTTTGCTGAAGACACTTTATCTTTAATATCTTCGACATTATGACTATATGTGGAATGATCCCTTTCAAGTCAATTCAATAATATAACGGGAAATCGGCTGAGTTTACGTCAATAGTGCTTTCGTACTACTCGTCAAAAATGGCAAGGTTTATCATTTGCTGCTGCGATTTTCGTGATTATTCCTCTTATAAGTGAGATTTTTAAACTATTTTTTTTAGTAAAAGAAATGATCTAATGTGTTTGGAAAAGCTGTGTAGATTGCTTTTACGAATATCTTTGCTGAATACAAGAAGTCTCTTCTTTTACTGCTTATGAAGTTAAAGCTCGTTATTTTTGGATGACCCCCAGAAATATTTTTTTGTTATTATTCCTATGGGTTTCATATATTATACGAAGTTATTTCAATCATCAAAATACAGATTTTTTATCAACGCATAATTTTTCTTATCTCGAGTATTTTCAAAGGTATTCTACATTTTTTCGAAAAACAATAGTTTTTTTCAAATCATCTATAACTCTACTAGAGACAACGATAGATAAGTGAACTCTATTGAATTTCATAGTATTGATGTAGCATTTCTAATTACATTTAGAGCTGGCTGCCCGTTTTAGCCCGTTCAAAAATTATTGCTGTTTAAACTTTTGCTAATTTTACCAAAAATTACCAAATAACTTTTAAGTCGCAAGAGATTGACCAAAGATATGTATCTTAATAAAACAAACAACTTTCTTGAACATAGTGAAGTTCTATCTTCGATATTTAAGAAGTTATGTCGAATAAAAGTTTTTAAGGGGTCGTTCACAAACAACGGTCAATAACATCGAGGGTACTATAAATAGTGATTTTTGGTCTTCAGCAAAAATGTTCGCAAAAACAAGTTCTTTGACACTTCTAAATACTTTAAAATATTTTTCACGCTTTGAAAAAAATGTAACAAATATCTCACTTCAAGAGGAATTAATCATTATAACTATATCATCAAAATAAAGGTCTCGGATCATCATAAAACATCCCAGAAGACATCATTGCTGTGCGCTTTACTGTTTTCGAGTGAATAATTTTTCGCACGTTTTTGGCGAAAAAAAACCACAGTGCGGTTTAATGCACTGCTAAAATCAATAATGCCACCGAGTAAATTTTTTACTGATGTAGATCCTTCTTCATTTCGTTCTCACCGGAGCTTCGTTCTTAATCATAATAGTAAAATCTGCTGTCCCCAAAAAATGTGGAAATTGTGAAACACTTCAATCAAATTAACCCAAATGGTTCTCCATTTGTATCAGCAGCTTTGAACTTTGGTGCTGCAGTTATGAAAAAAAATCCTTACTTTTTTTGCTCATTGCACAGCAAAGAATATGCTTTTCCAATTTCGGTCGCAGTAGTTCATTCAATTTATTATATAGAAAAATCCTTTTTTCTACTGGCTCGAACCGCACACCTTTTACGCTTCGGTTGGCCTTTATTTTGGACTGATGGTGGAGAGGGAGGTTGCTTTGCGCCGAGATGTTTGCTTTGACAGGGAGTAAATTGACAAATCATCCGCACCATGAACCGCCGGGGTGCTGATGGTTTGATTTCGTGGTACACATCATCTGATGGTAAATGAACTGTAAATGGGGAAAGCGAGCTTAGGTTAACAGGTTTTCACTTCACCCCATTGCAATTATGGTTTGTCGTTCGCATAGAAAATACACAGTAGTGTTGAAATCCTGACCAAATTCGACAAAAGGATATAGTCAGGACTCGATAGTTGGAGACTTTTTAAGTGGACTGCTTTTAAAGATCTGTGCTAGTTGGACCTTTGTTCAACTAAAAAGCAAGACTTGTAAAAATACTCGTCTTTCGCAATTTTCCAGTTTATTCAGCCCAGTTTTACTTTTAAATCTATTGTCAGACAAGAAAATAAGTTGCAATAATGTTCGCGTTAAATGTTAAATTCATTTTTTTTAAATGTGCATAATCACACGCATAATCATGGGAACGGCGATATTTCAATCAAAATCAGTTAATCAAAGCTAATCCGGTCATTATGGCGCAGACTATGGCCTTATTAGTGGTCTCAAAAGGTTTTAGTAATCTTTTAGCAAATTGACGCATCCTTCTCAAGATTCTGCTCTTGCACGCTGGCTGGGACATAATTGAAAACTATAAATAACGCTTTTAGTTAAGGTTCAAAGCGGCACAAACTGATTATCGCAGACCTGCTGCCCGATTAGTATCCAGCACCAATAGGAACAGTGGGAAGGCAACAAAGGATAGTGATATATTAATACGAATCTTGAATAATCTACAGGAGCAGCAAAGCTTCTTGAATGAATAATGGATTCTTCTAGAAAGATACGCAATGGAGCTGCATTGTGGTAACGTTCTCTACACGGTAGTTGAGAATACCTGAGCATACACACACATAAAAGGCGGTATCTTGCTGGATCTGGTCGGGAACTGTGCTGAATAGGTGAAAGAGATTATTTTTCATTCCGGGAGATTTTCTTGCGGTGGAACGTCTATGCGGACGTGGCTTGCGATTGTTATCGGATGTTGTGAAGAAGAGTTATGTTTATATGGATTTGAATGAGAGTAATGAATGACGGAGCTGTTTTCTTTGAAATAGGGGCAAAGGAATTCAGCCCATAGGAGAACAAAGACAAAATTGAAGGGTCAGGTCTTAGCCCAAACATGACAATTGGGGAGAGTGGGTACACTCACGTAACTTTTTTTTCGCTCAATGGTGCCCAGGGACCCGAGTGGTCTTAGGACGACCCTGATTTTCTACTCTCACACAATCTTTCGTTGTCTTGACAGTTATTCACACAAAGCAGAAAACAAAAATAATGTTCGATTGGCTGACCTTTAATAAAACCATTATATTGTTTCCCAGGTAACTAAACCTGAATCTTGCCTAGAATCATTCATTATTTCCAAAAGAAATATCCCTGCAAAAGTTTGAACTTTGCACGGACAATGTAGTAAAACGACGAAAAATGTCAAAAATATTTAATTCTTGAGCGTTTTTTTAAAAAGACATATCTACAATGAGTGACTCTCTTTGTTTACTTTCTCTTTCGATTTTTATTGCGTCACTATAGCACTTTTCAATTATTTTACTGAACAGATCGAAAGAAGGTGGTTTTGACTACCATATTATGCAAAGAGTTGACGGATAAATGTTAAAGCGACCGAGTTATTAATAGAAGAGAAAGTAAACAAAGAGAGGCACTCATTGTAGATATGTCATTTTGAATAAAAGGTCTAGAATTATTCAAATAGCTCACATTCAAAATGGCGCAATTATGCGCAAGTTATTTTTCGCCGATCGAGTAGCATATGGATTGAACTTAGTCAGGGTATAAGAGTTTTCACTGGGACGGATTGGGAAGTGAGAAAATCGCGGTTTTTTTGTTTGCTTTTTAGTTCTATACAACTGATTTTTTTTAGAATTCATGAATCTATCTACACCAAAGCACAGAGAACAGACATATAAGCTGGAACAAACTTTCCCGAAAAACCTGTGTAAACATTTAAATGAAAATACGTTGAAAATCTCCATCGCATACAGGTTCGCATGCGTGAGTCACCATTGTATCCATGCTGTTGTCATTTCAAAGCGACAGTTTTATTTCTTACACAAGTTGAAAACTTTACTTGTATGTCAGTTCTCAGTGACCAAAGTATGACCTTTACCTCGGTTTATTAAAAACAAGGAATATTTGGGTAAGCAGAATTTGAATCACCAATGTCTGAAGATTTCGTTCCCATGCGGACTTTTAATCATCCATAAGCAAAATTAAAAAACCTCCACCTTTGACAGTTAACAGTGTTGCCAAGCTATAACAAATACACGCAACATTGGTGCCAACTAATAAAGAAATTACTAGAGAACATTATGATATAGTGTAAAGCCTTTTTTTATTTCGTTTATTTGACACAGCTCATAGCGGTAGCTTAACGGAGCCGCGGATCTTTTATGTGTTTACAATATGTAAAGAATAAAAATATAAACAAATATTATTGATTGTCCGTTGGATCTTGTGCGCGCAACTTTTTATTGCGAGCAGAGACCTTCTTCCGCGTCTCGCCTACTCCACATCAAGGTCATCATCGTTAAAAGTGCCTTGATGCCCGCGACCAGATGTTCTCTCCTGCTTCTTGCACTTACGGGTGACCAATGTAAATCCGTCGTCATTGTTTTTATCTTCTTCACCGATATTGCTTACAATAGTTTTTGGGGTGCTGGATGCTGCTTTGGCAGTTGTCAACATGGACTGAACAGCTGCCACAAATTTGGCAACCGTTTGTGGTTCAGGTATTGGTGTTGAAAACTCTTTTTTGGGTTGGTTTGCCGTGGATTCGTTGGAAATCGGTAGAGATGCATTCCTCTGTGTCTTCCGCGCAAGGTTGTCCGTGGTACGCTATCTGATTACAATACTTGCACGTAGGAGTTTGCCCCTCAAGGGTGCATAACGTAGTTTGATTAATAGTAGCTTCGTGGGTTTTGAGTTTTATAGTCAAGTGGGAGGGGATAGGTCTTTAGATCCGCATTCTCACCACAAGAACACGTTAGGTGTACCCGGGAAGAAATTTCTCCACGTATAACGTGTAACGGATTCTACTTCTCCGTATTGCGACATGTATTTTGCGATTAGATCAGGAGGGGTACGTGGTGATAGGTCATGTAGCTTTACATCTACATAGTCTTTTTCTATATACACGGGAATCTTAATTCCAACTTTATCACTTTGAGCCGCGTGCTTCAAGTTGTTCTGCAAAACGAAACGTTCGCCTTGGGCTAACGTGCTGAATGGTATGAGTACCACATTGCGACGATGATGATACTGTAGATACATAACCTCCTTGAGCTTAAGCTGCATCTTCACCTTCTGCAGGTATTCCACTTCACGAAAACTCAATCTTATTGAACAGAATTTAAAGTCAAGGACCGCTGTGTTGGGTCGGAGCAGAGATTTTTCGTCAACTTTGCTCATGATGGCAAGAATAAATTAAAAGTTTCCTTTGTTCTCGAGACAATGCACACTTGATCAAGAGGTTGCTAGTTGATGTTCACTTGGTTCGATTATACGTCTGATTTGGGCAGAAGTAGAAAGTAGACTGAGTGTAATGCTTTTGATAACGGTTTTTGAAAATTTGAATTTCGGCCAGCTTTTTCGGTCAAATACTCCTATGTTCGTTCGGTTGTTTATGTTTATTATCTTCACCAACAGGCCCCTTGGCCCCAATGGTGGTTGCTTAAAATAATTACATTTCAAAATTGCCAATATTTTCGCTTTTATCGTATTCCGCGTCCGGTTGTAGTCAAAGGCCGTCGCCACACTGTTAAAAATTCGCTGGAGTCCGGTAACAGCGTTCTGGCAACCATAGTTGATTCTCCTGAACGGAACTCGCAGAAGAGAGCTATTACGTAGAGCTCGAACGCGGGCTTGAAGATCCAGACGTCCGAAGATTGTAGGGCAATCCACTCTGGCAGAGAGTAGGTCCGAGACAAACAGGGCTCGAGAGCAGTCCCTCCGAATGCTGAGTGTATCGAGGTGTATAAGCTGGCAACGGTTTTCATAGCTCGGTAGCTGAAATCTGTTTCGCCATGGGAGATCCCGAAGGGCGAAGCGTATGAACCGGCGTTGGGCAGCCTCGATTCTGTCAATCCCGTTCTGGTAGTTCGGATTCCAAACAGCAGAACAATATTCTAACGTTCAGCGGACCAACGGGCAGTAAAGCGATTCAAGACAATATACGTCCCTGAAGTTTTTCGCTATTCGGAAGATGAACCCAACCCGAGCACCACAACTTATTGATTAGCAGTTTCTACAACAAAACCTGTGGAAAGGAAGCGTACATAAATCATTATTCAACTGATTTAGCAACTGAAAAAGCGCACCAGCAAAAGTTTATGGTTATGCAACAAACCGCGGCCATTACATGTTGCAAGTGTCGCTTGGGAAGCTGTCGTGATGACTTATCCACGACGTATGAAGTATGTGGTTTGAATGTTAGTGCCGAATCCATGATGACTCCGAGATCTTTGATGTGAGAGTGTCTTAGAATGCTTGAGCCGAAGAAATGGTAGTTAAACTGAGTCGGATCGCGTTTTCGCGTGAACGTACCGATTGAGCATTTGCTCGAGCTTAAAACCATTCTGTTCAGATCACACCACGTACTAAAGCTGTCCAGTTCCCTCTGAAGAAGCTCGGCATCGGTTTTATCCCGTATTTGTCGAAAAAATTTCATGCCGTCGGCGAAAGAAAGGCTGGGTCCTTGTAATGTGATGTTGACGTCATTAAAGTAGAGGAGGAATATTACTGGACCGAGATGGCTTCCTTGTGGTATGCCGGATGTAGCGAAGAATGGTGCAGATAGGCAGTCCTTAATGCTGATTTGGAGTTGCCTTCCATCGAGGTAGAAACGAAACTAGCGCAGAAGTCCATGAATGCCGAGTTTGTCCAACTTCGCTATTGCGATATCATGGTTGATTTTGTCGAAGGACGCAGATAGATCCATGTGAATAGCATCGGTTTGCAATCCGTCAGCGAATCCATCCATTACATATGTTGTGAACGAGAGCAGGTTTGTCGTTGTCGATCGTTTAGGCATAAAACCGTGTTGGTCATCTGCAATGTAGTGTTTGCAGTGAAAGAAAATAGGGTCTAAAGCAACAAGCTAGTTTAATAGTTTTGATACGGCTCCCGATCAGAATGAAATAACAAGATTGTAACAGAACACAATTTTTGTAACATATTGTGTTATAAATTAGGTCTCGTTAGTTGTTAAAATAACAGAAATTTATAACAAGTAACAATGCGAGATATAGTTTTGAAATATTTCTGTTATGTGTTTCTGATCGGGCACTTAAACACGAGATTCCCCGATAATTGTCAATGTTCGATTTGTTTCCTTTTTTAAGAACTGGAAACAGGTGCGCTGCTTTCCAGCAGGAAGGGAATGTACCAGTAGTGAGTGATAGCTCGAAGACTGGCTGAAGTGCTTCAAGAAGCCCGCTGATGCACTTTTTTACAAAAATCGAGGAAACGCCGTCTGGACCCGGGGAACAAGATGCGTTCAGTTTGGCATTTGCTGCAAGAATGACATCATTATCGACACGAATTCGGTTGATTGTTCGTCCTAGAGAAGGAGTTAAATTGGCGTCGGCAGCGACTTGTTGTGGTGGAAGGCCTCGTTGGAAAAAACACTTGAAAATTTGTCGGAGAATAGTTCACCCTTAGTGTCGGAAAGTAGTGATTTCGTAATGCAAGTGTCCTATGCTTCGAGAATTTTTTAAATGCGGGTCGTTTGGCAGATTTTAATCGTCTAAAGACGGTTGATTGCCAGGGAGGGTGTTGTTCGTTTTGGCACATGGCGGTCGATAAGGTAGTTAAGAATACTAGAAAACGTCATCGCTGCTTCGTTCGCGTCGTCATTGTTAATATTTTCGTCCCAGTTTATATGCTAACGATGCTGTCGTAGTCAGCGTTTTTAAAATCGTAGACGATAGAGCTTGAGACGTCCTCAAAATTCACTCCTAGGTTACCAGCGAATACAAGATGTAGTGGGGATGATGGCGCACATGCTGGACTAAATGAGTCGGGGCAGTGCGTCAGTACGGAGCATAGTCCCGGGCACTTACAAAGCAGAGTTCCAATATACGTCCATTCTCGTTGATGACATTATTAATTTGCCGAAGAGTTGCGCTGTTGTAGTTGTCCAAAATACAGCTGGCATTGTTGCCAAGCGAAGATTTTTCTTTATCCATTACTTGCCTGGCACCACGTCAAGCCACGTAAGTTGAAGTCGCCCAGTATAACAATATCATCAGACCGGGCGGCGATCGAGAAGATAAAAGAAACGGAGGAAAGTTGTACATCGATCAGGCTAGGATCACGAATTCTGTCTGGTGGAAAATACACAACACACAGTAACAGATTGCGATCGGCAAGTTTCACTGATATCCACACTTGCTCGCAGCTCGCCCACCGGTCATCGTTGATCACTCGGGCTTTTACACCATGGCGAACGGCGGTAAGCACACCACCGCCTGATGTCTTGTGGCTGTTGAGGGCATTGCGGTCACAGCGGTAGACATCGAATGTTGAACCAAAGACCTGGCG
Source organism: Topomyia yanbarensis (assembly GCF_030247195.1). Taxonomy (NCBI): domain Eukaryota; kingdom Metazoa; phylum Arthropoda; class Insecta; order Diptera; family Culicidae; genus Topomyia; species Topomyia yanbarensis. The sequence continues at coordinate 393,305,776 of NC_080672.1, forward strand.
AAACAGAGTACGGTTGTCGAGCCACGTCTCGGTCAAGACGATAACGTCGTAATAGTAACCCGTGGTCGCGAGCAAATAGCTATCCCTTGATGAATTTAAGCCACCAACATTCTGGTTAGTAAACCTCGAAGTTGTTGGAGAACCGATCAGGTACAGCAGAGAGCGAAGCCATGTTGCCGTGTAGGAAGATCCTTTCGTCAATCCCACGAGCAGTATCGGAACGGCTCACGGTCGCTTGGTCGACTGTGGTGAGGGATTCGAGGCGTCCCGAATCAACTGTGTCGCGCCCCAAAATACGACTATCGTCGTCGCTCGTCGGAGAAATGGTTGGCATCTGGTAACAAGATGTCGGAGCAAAAGGCAAAAAACTGGGCCAGCGAAGAATACATCAGCGCTTGAAGCGTTCGGAACAGATGTATACTTGCCATTTGCGGCAGGTTGTAAGACCCTTTCACCCATCCCACACACAGGACCGGGACGATTGATGATCGCTGGCTGCAATTGCTTGATTGTGGCGGGGGGATCGAGGGCTTCCATAGTGCCAACTGCGGTGCGTCCCAGTATGCGTTGGAACCCGATGGCGGAATGCGGAGAGCAGGAACGGGGTGGTAGCAGCTTGCGGCGAGATTCGTACGATGAGCTAGAAGCGTGAATCGGTTCAACCGTTGTATCGTTACATTTTGTATAATACTTGCCGAGAAAGGCGGCTTGGAAGACCCTTTCTCCACCCGTACATACAGGACCGGGACGACTGCTGAACGCTGGCGGCAAGGGCTCGACTGTAACGGGGGGATCGAGGGCTTCCATAGTTCCATCCCAGTATGCGATCGGCATCGATACTCCTTCATAAGGGCGGTGTTGGGCCGGGTTGCATCAGAGAAGTACATGCTTCTTCTGGAGGTGGTGGAAAATCAGTCGGCGGGCTCCAAATGTTCTAGGTACGGCTGTCCTCAAATTCCCTGAACAGTATGCCTTGTCAGCTCAAGCGTGTCAGGGTTAAGAGCTGCATCGCGGTACTTTGGGTGAACTCCAACTTTGAAGGATATGAAGTACAAAGTACTGATGTCTATGCTTTTTTTGACAAGCGGAATAACCTTTATCTCCTCGTTACAATTTAGTCCTTCTTTGGACATTTTTTCGACAGTCTCTTTGCTAACACTAGGATGAAAGCGTGAAAGATACATCCAGAGCAACGGCGAGGTAGAACCGTAACAATGTTGCTATTATCGACTAGCTTTCGACCACCAACTAGAATATTGCTCGGATCAGGGCGATCCTCGCGACGACATTTCTGAGTTGGTCGGGAGGTACCGGAGTTTGGCCGGACTGGAGTAGCAGTTGAAACCTTTCTAGCGAGGCGCGAAATTTGCTGGTTATTTTTGTATAACTCGACCTTTAGTTCAGCACGGACGTCATCCGTTTTCCCAGCGATAGCAGCGATAACACATCCACACGGAAAAATAAAACAACCCACGGAATAAGTTCTTTTTACTTAAATTTAGGTAGTTTTGAGTTATGCGTCGCTTTCGCACTTAGTGTTGTCAAAAACAAAGAGAGAGATTCGACTCAGTCGAGGCCTTCCATGGAATAAGGTACTTTTGAGTTGTTTGAGGTATACTCAAAATTAGGTAGATTCAACTTAAACTTAGGCATATTTAACTCAAGGTTGAGTATAAAAAACCTGTCAATGAATTGTGGTTTTGCCGTGGTTAAAGGGAAACTACCTTCAACACGGTTTACCTAATTTTACCTTATTTCACGATACCCCGAAATTGAATCAAAAAAGCTCAACTTTTGGTATTTTTTCGTATCCGTGCAAGCGAAGAAACCGTGTCGCGAAAGCGAGCAAACTTCATCAGCTTGACACATTCATTGCACATCTAAAATAAATTTGGGTTTTCCGCAAGTTTTTTTTTTCAAAACGGCTTGTTAAGTTGTTTCCCACATTGCATATGTACCACATTTTTGCAAAAAACCCATGCATAATCGTCATCCGATTTGACGGTTTTCGCGCAGTGATGGCATGCACTTACCATAATGCGTGCCGATCTGAGAATGCGAACAATGAAATATAGATGACGCTGCGTTCGGTGGAAATTTTATACAAGAAAAGAAATCATTATTCGAGTTCTAAAATTTTGTTAAAGAAAAAACAACTACATTAATATAAAATTGAAAAAAGGTGCGAAATCGGCAAAGTCCCATGAAGTCGATTTTTTTAGTTTTTTTTTCGAGATAACATAAAATCTCGACGTTTCATGCATTTTAAAGATGTTTGGCATCAAAAATACGAATTCGATTTCAGAAATTTCATGGGGTCCCCCCTCGAAAAAAAATTTTGAGTCCCGGCTTATATGGGAATTTCATATGTGACCGGACGGTTTAGTCTATATTTCCGGAACCATAGAAGCGATCCGTGCGAAATTTTATAGACATCTGTGGGGATATATAACTATCATTTGGGACTAAGTTTATGAAAATCGGCCCAACCATTTCCGAGAAACTGATTTGAGTTTGCTAGTTTTGAAAGATGGCCGCTTTTCCCGGGCACTTCCGGAACCGTCTATGGTGGTCAATGTAGTTTGGTTGGCCGTCGGTGACCTAGAACTGCAAATTTAAGTTGCTTGAGAGACTTTTTAGCTAAATTTAAACTTCTTTTGCTTTCATCGGAGTATCGGTTTGAATCGCAATTTGCTATGTGATCACACGCCACAACCCTTAACTCCAGAACCGGAAGTCGGATCGGGATAAAATTTAATAGCCATTTACGGGGACGCAACATCTTTCATTTGAGACTAAGTTTGGATGATTCGGTTTAGCCATCTCCGAGAAACCGATGTGACTGTTATTCTGAATTTGGATACTTCCGCTGGGGCTTCCGGAACCGATGATGGTGGCCAATGTGACCAAAAAGGACTTTGAATGGCTGTTAGTTACCTAGTACTACAAATCGAAGCAGTTGTGGTCACATTTCGGAAAAATTTTCACCATTATACATTCATTGCAGAATTTTTTTTTAAATTGACATTTTCTGCGTGATCATACTCATCACCCTGTAATTCCGAAACCGGAAGTCGGATCCATTAGAAATTCAATAGCAGCCTATGGGAACGTTGCACCTTTCAGTTGGGACTAAGTTTGTGAAAATCAGTTCATCTCTGAGAAAAGTGAGTGATATTGTGTTCGCGTACATACACACATACATACACACACATACATACACACACAGACATTTGCCGAACTCGTCGAGCTGAATCGAATGGCATATGTCACTTGGCCCTTCGAGCCTCCGTTCAAAAATCGGTTTTCAGAGCAAGTGCAATAGCTTTCTATTGAGAAAGGCAAAAATATTGAAAAAATGCTGCAACGACTCTTACACTGAAAAAAAAAATGATTTTAAAAACTTAAAGTCGATTTGCAAAAAAAAAACTATCTTTGATTTTGATGAAATTTTGTTCCAAGATAGGTTTCCTATACCGTCAAAAATTCAAGGAAAAAAAGCTATTTGAACAAAACTTTTCCTTGGTCAAACTGATATTTTTCAGTGTATTTTTATCCGGGATACCGGGTTCTGGCCTCGACATTCTGGCCTCTGGTATCTGGGGTCTTGATCCTTCACTCTGAACTCTAGACTCTGGACTCTGAACTTTAGGCTCTGCACTCGGGTCTCTGGATTCTGGACCGTGGGCTCTCTTCTCGCGACTCTGGACTCTGAGCTTGAGCTTGAGCTTGTGCGCCCACCCCTGCCTGCTACTCCGTTATCGATCGGGACTAGCAGAAGTTGCACAGGGAATCAGTAGATAATTATGCTTGGGATTAGCGAAACATCTTTCAATGTGCAACTCCTGGTAATCCTAAAGTGTTTATTGATCAATACCGGTGCCGGCCAGGCCCGAACGTAAATCGCAGAAGGAAAGGGAAGGAATGGTTAGTCCGATACTTGCTTTTGCTAGAGGCCGTATATACTACTGCGCACTCCATCATCATCACGGGAGGAGGATATTTTTGTTAGTAAGAGTATAGAAGTTGGATCTACTTCTTCTTTACCGACGCCAAAGAGGTGATTCCACTACCTGGACTAGATATCGATCCACCAATTTCATGGACCGGGGACCATCGGCTTTACTTCCCTTCCGAAGGAAGACGTGACCACAGATTTTTTCACCTCAGAAAAATCTCAACGACCTCGGCTGGAATTGAACCCAGGCCCACTGGAATGAGTGGCGGTCACGCTTACGACTCAACCACCGGCGCCATCTCTCCTCGGGACTCTGGACTCTAGGCTCTGAATTCGTGACACTGGGGTCAATATTTTGGGTCGAGGACTCTGGTCTCTGGACTCTGAACTCTGGTCACAGGATTCTCATCTTTGGACTCTGAGCTCTAGATTCTGAACTTTGAACTCTGGATGCTGCACTCTTCACGCGCTGTTCTGGATTCTGGACTCTCGCTTCGAAATTCTGTGTTATGGACTCTGAATTCTGACCTCTGGGTTCTGTGCTCTGGAGACTGAACTCGTGCCTCAGTATTTTGGGTTAAGTACTTCGGGCTCTGGCTTGTGGTCTCAGAGCTCTGAATTCTGGCCATAATAATTTGGGTTGAGGACTCTGGACTCTGGACCCAGGATTCTCGACTCTGTTTTCTGCACTCTGAACTCTGGACTCTATTTTTTTAACTCTGGATTCTAAGCTCTCGCCTCGAGATTTTGTGCTATGGGCTCTGCACTGTAGACTGTGGTCTCTGAGCTATGGGCTCCGGGTCTTGATTGTGGATTTTCGACTCTGAACTATGGACTCTGGTCTCTAAACACTGGACTATGCACTCTGCACTCGGAACTCTGGATTGTGGACACTGGCTTTCTCGTCGGGACTCTGGGCTATGAAATCTATACTCTGGATTATCGAGTCTGAACTCCGCTTTCTGGACTCTAGAATCTGCACCCTAAACTCTGGTCTCACTAGATTAGCGGCTGTGAACTTTGGGCTCTGGGCTCTGGATTATGTGCTGAGGACTCTAGACTCAGTATTTTGGGATAACAACTCTAAACTTTGATTAGTGAAATCTGAGCTTTGGACTCTAGGTTTTGGACTCTGGGATCTGGAATCTGAGCTCTGAACTCTGCGCTCTGAACTCTGGGCTCTGAACTCTGCGCTCTGCACTCCGAACTCTGCACTCGGAACTCTGGATTCTGAGCTCTGTCTTCGGAACTCTGGGTTCTGATCGCAGCGCTATGGACTCGGGATTCTGGTTTCTCTCCTCGGGACTCTGGGCTATGGAATCTGGAGTCTCGGTTCTCTCCTCGGGATCGTGGGTTCTGGTCTCTGGGCTATGGACCCTGAATAAAAATACGCTGAAAAAAAAAATCAGTTTGGACAAGGAGAAGTTTTTTTCCTTGAAAGTGCCCAACTTGAATTTTTGACGGTAGGTAGGAAACATAATTACCTATCTTGGAACAAAATTTTATCCAAATCAAAGATGGGAATCGAAGAGATTAACTTTGCATTTTTAAATTCGATTTTTTTTTCAGTGTAAGAGTCGATGAAGAATTTTTTCAATATTTTTTTTTTCAAAAATTTGACTAATTATGTAAAAATCACTCCAAAAATTTTTTTTGTAGGATTTGTCATATTTAGACTATAGCCATTTGAAAATAATTGGCAAAAAAGTTTGACCCTTTTTAAAAGACAGTCTAGATCATTTTTGAAAAAACCTGTTTTAATCCACCTAGCGGTGCAATTGTGCCTTTCTCATTTCTCTAAACTATGGCACGGAGGCTTTTTATGTTCAACATAATTGTGGAAATGTCCATTACATTCTTAGTACACTTTGCACTTATACACAATGGCATGCCAGCCACGAACTTGATGAGCTACGTGTCGACGGTGAAACACTTGAAACAAAAAAATATCATACTCCATTAGCCTAATCAGCATTAGATCAATGTTATCTGCTTGCTAACTCATTTTGTCATGCGGGGATGGGTATGTGAGGAGGGCGAAAGTCCCATGAATGAACGACTCCCCAGCTTAAATTGGTATGCTTTGTAATATAGTGGTGATTTAAAGATGATGGGGTTGAAAGGGAGGGGTATGAGGTGGTGCTCTGAGGGGTGATTTAAGGAGATTTTTAAAGGAGGGGAGTGAACAGTAGAGGGGGGGCGGGGGTGTAACCCCTCTCCGTAAACCATCAACTACGCTCCTGTTAAAATCCAGAAACCTTAAGCGAGTCGAAAAAAAAATTTGGCCGGGATTAGGTTGACGTTTTTCAGAGTGATTGCATAACCTTTCTATATGAGAAAGGCAAAAATGTGCAAAATCCAAAAACGTGAATCTTCGTCAAATTTTGTTCGTGTTTGCATCAAATCTCGACGTTTTATGCACCTTGAATACATTTAGCATAAAAAAAAAACTTCTATTTTTAATTTTTCCTATAGTTTTTATGCGAAATTTCTGTGTGGCCGCACTCTGAAACCCGTAATTCCGGAACCAGAATTCCGATCGATCCAAAATTCAATAGCAGCCGATGGGAAGGTTGCACCTTTCATTTGAGACTAAGTTTGGGCAAATCGGTCCAGCCATCTCTGAGAAAAATGAGTGACATTATTTGACACATACGCACATACATACACACACACACATACACACACACATACACACACATACATACACACATACACACACACATACAGACTTTTTCCGATCTCGACGAACTGAGTCGAATGGGATATGACACTCGGCCCTCCGGGCCGGGATTAGGTTGACGTTTTTCAGAGTGATTGCATAACCTTTCTATATGAGAAAGGCAAAAAAAAGAATGCAAAGTGGTTTTTTGTGACAAAGTCTTCATGTACAGAAAGTTTCATAAAAATCGGATAGGATGCTGCCAACTCTGAATACGATTTAGCACGAAATTAGTCTATACGTAGTCTGAGAATAATGTCAAATTGATTGTAAATAAACACTTAAGATGTTCGGGAATTTTGTGTAGTTTGATAAGTCACACGAAAGTAAACGTGCAAACTATCCTTAGCGGTACTCCTCCTTGTACTCATTAACTTATATTAACTCATTCATGCCCAACCTTTTTCTTGCGCATACAGGTATCCAAAATTATTTTTCCTTGAAAAACGTCGGGTCAAGAAACACGAAAAACCTTTTTCCATAAAGATAGGTGCTTTCAGCGCAGTGCTGGAAGCTGCGTAAGTTTTACCTTCCAATGCTCAATACAATTTTCCTAGAATTTTTACAATAGTCCAATTACGTGGAAAATGTAATCGAAGACGGTTTAAATTGATAGGTTAACCAGTTTTCTATAATATTGAAAAATAACAAAGATATATCAAAATTTCATTTTTAGTCGTCAACGTAAACTGTCCCTGGCAGCACTGCTCCATCGGAATCAAATTAGGCTAATTTTAATAACTTCAGTTTTAGAGCTAATACTTGTAACTTTTAGTGCTTAAATGAAAGGTAATAGTCACATTTATTAGCCTTACTTATTTTTGGAAGCAATTTTTTCCTAAACCATAAGTTATAGATATTCAAAAACGTTGTTGTCCACAAACAACATGGGCATGAATGGGCTAAAGAATATAATGTCATAATAAATATGTAATCTCTCAAGTTCAAGAGTTTCATTCCATTTTAGTGCAGATTTTGTTAGATGCTCATGGATCTAGCCAATTTCAATCGATCCAAGAGAAGCACTCAGCTCAGTTCATTTCCTTTAGATAATAATGATTTTTGTTTTGGTTTGCCACACAGTCAAGAGCAAAGGAAAGCATGATAATAAAAGCTACGATCATTCAAGCGAACCGGATCAATGCTACCCCACAATTGCCTAAGCTGAAACATCAATATTAATTACCGGACGACAAAAGTGTGCTTCGATGGTTTCAATACTGTTTCGCCTTAGCCCGGTGCTGACAGCCGACGGAACGACTTTGGTTCGAGACCCCACCATCAGAAGTGGTCACAGCCAGAACGGCTGTCATCCATCACGGGGGGAAATCCGATGATTCGTGTTTTTATGTGTGTTTGTGTATTTCTGCCCTTCTGTCCGTTAGCAGAAAATAGATTTACACGTGACACGGAGCCTGTGGTAAATCGGCTGCTGTTTCCCGACAAAAAGCGGCAATTCACGCAATCAAGATTGCCACCTAATTGTCGTACGTGTCAAGTGTCAAGGTCTATGATATGACAGAAGGCCAGGTGATCTTGATATATAGATCGTTAATTAGCTGACCTTGGTTTAAGGGAATTGATACGGAAAAGGTGAGGAAAATTGATTGCAGTTAGCGAGGCGTGAAACAATGTATCTCATTTGCTGGGAAAGCTTCAATGCTGAATAGAAAATGATATGAGATTAGATGATAAATATTTCAAATTAATCATCTGTTAAAATATTTTAATTATCACTACATAGTGAAATCCATTTCTGTTGGCCGTCTAATTTCGAATGAGCTTTGAATTAATCATCCAGCACGTGATAAGGCGTGACAATGATTGGCTTCCGCAGGATTGTACAAGCTTACAATTTGGGTCATCGAATAGAATGGATCACAAATAGACGCAATCGATTTAATCCTTTTGCCGAAGCGACATAAATTATATTATCGTCGGATTATTGAAACACGGTTCCCGCAAGGGATTGCGTTTGTGGTCTGGCCCCTATGTGTGTGTGTGTGTTTTCGATTTCAATTCCGCATTTGTAATCGGTGTTATCCTGGCCAATTGGCTAGTGTAATTTCCCACTGGATATTGAATTAGCAATATAATCTACAGGTTGGTGATGACTTTTCTAATTCAAAAAAAAAACTAGCACTGCGTTCGCCGTGCACAGTCGGGGCAACGATGGTCGTAATTTGTGTGTGATTTTATTTATTTTAGGGGGGTAGGGATACCTTGCTATTTCGTTAATTACTCGCAGAAGTTAGTATCAATGTTTCATTCCTAAAAACCAGTGTAACAAAATACAATTGTTAAATACAAGTATATTGTGCGCAAACAGAAGAGTGTATTTTACCGACTCCGACAGTTTCGACGAAACTCTGCCATTTGGAAATGCGGCAAACTGAGAAACACGTCGGAGCTCTTCCGTCACCATCAACTATTTAATGGAAAAACTTTAAGCTCATAGTGAGAAGGAGACCATCACCATCACAAATTCGCACGCCTATTGGCTCAAACAGAATGGTCCGATTCTGATGGAACGAACGTATAAAGCCAGTTTCTAAAATTTGCTTAGCGATGGGTCGAGCGAGGAGATATTGTGCCATCTGCTTTGAAACTTTTAAAATTGAACCTGTCGTCGTTATGCCTACGATCATTCGGTTTGCACTTTCAAGGGTCAAACAGAATGCCAATTTGAAAAGTTTCAAAGTTGGCAGGACATCACAACCTCGCTCGCCACAGAAAGCAATCCATAATTTCCAATCCGAACTTTGACACTCCGTCAATGATTCGGCTAGAGTTTTAACTTATTCAGACTCAGATAGACAAAATAGTACAATAAAGAGAAATTGCACATTTTGAAAATCGAAACACACGCACTCACAAACAAAGTTTAATCTTTCATTTAATAATAAAGTTCCACTGATTCAGAATGACGTCATTCGTAGCCGAAACTAGCATCTACCCAAGTCAAAGATTATGCTCTATTCGAGAGTGAGCTCTCGTTCGTATCGCATTCCAATGACGTCATCACATCACCAATATTCGCCACACGTCATATGCTCTACTTCGGCGACACTGCGGCAATGCAATGTAGGAGAGGACATTTATTTTCCCATCGAGGGACGACGTTCCACCACTGACATGGATGAACTGAAACGAAAGTTGAAAATAACGGATTTTCCGACGGTTACACTACGTGGCACCGTATTCCGCCGAAACGTGGTTCGGAATCGGATGAACGGATTGTTATTGGGGGAAGGGGGGATGGATATAAATAAACATCACCCGGTGGGTTTGCTAAAAATAGACGGAATGCTGTTCCTGCGGCTGGCACTGTATAGGCAGTTAAAGGTGTTCGCTTCGCTATTGCTGTCGTAGCTAATAATGACAAACAATGGGAATAGGCGGAGACCTGGGGCTGGAGGAGGTAACTTTCACACGTTACAGCTGATGGTTTTCCAAATGGGTTGTACCTTTCCGCGATAGAGCAGACTGTTTCCAAACCGAAACTACTTATTTTTCGTTGTTTCTATTTGCAATGAGGCTTTTTGTCAGTTTGTCATGGCTAATTATGTTATCGATCTTTCTATGCTTTCGAAGATAAAAACCAGGTACCGTAAACCGGGGTGACTTTGATCATCGCGGTGACTTTGATCACTCGAAACTTTTTTCGTATATCGATTATTAAACCAGAATAATCTACCGAATCATTTTAATGTGAAATGTTTATTACTCTAAACCTATAAAATACTGATTTGTTATACTTTTGTGTATATTGTTCGGTTTTTGGGTACAAAAACTACAAAAAAACCGAAATTTGACTTTACCTGATTTTTACGAAGCTTCGTAAAGTGTCTATTTTTTATAAAACAAATAAATCTCAGATTTGAGCAAGAGTAATAAATTACAAGCGATTTTTATTTTCCTTTATATTGGGATATGCTAAATTTAGTTTTAAGAGTTTGTTTATTTTTAATAAATTTTTTGTGAAACTAGTTTGCAATTATTTCAAATTATTTTTAGCTAAAATTCGCAACATTTTTTTTATTGTTCAATATTCCAACGTGCTAAAATGGATTAAACTTTTTGTACATTGATAAAACACTGAAACAAAACAATTTTAGCTGGTTTAAAGGTTTTCAGAATCTTTTATTTTAGTTGGACACGAATTTTACGAATTTTGGTTACTCGAATTTTACAGTACATTCAAATACTTTATATAATATAAATTAACATCTATTTAACAATGAGTATCTTTCCAGAATTAGTTTAAACAAGCATTTGAATGAAAAACATTGACATCAATAACTTAATGTGGGTAAACATGCAGGTTATCAAAGTCACCCCGGAACACGAAAACGGACTTCAACTTGAAATCATTTTTGAAAAAATAGCTGCAAACGGACAATTTTAGGTAAAACCATCCTATCTTGTTCTCCATACATCAGTACATGATTTAAAAATATTAAACTTGGAAAAAATGTGTTGTGTCTAAAAATAAGTAATGATTACTTCGAAAAATGATCAATGTCACCCCGGTTTACGGTATCTGCTACGCCGCCATGATTTCAAAGCCAAGATCTAAAACGTCGCGTTAAGGTCGATTCACAATAAACATAATCGATTTCATTCGACACATATTTGTTCACACATGTTCAAAACAACACTTTTCTTCACTGTTCGGTCCAATTTTTTCACTTTTCGACAAAACATCTAAAGATCAAGTTATACCGTACGGTGTATGATTAGTGCAGAACGAGCTTCAAGCAAAATGAGCAGAACAATCTGAACTGTCAGTGGGGCCCATAATTTGTGTGTCCGCTGAGATGTTGACTTATGTCAGTTCAATGCAAACGGGATAGGAGGGCCATATACCTGATAAAAACACAGACATACCATTAAACATGTCATGGTAGATCACAGTTATTACATTCAGGTGACTTTAGCTTATAGCTCGTTTGGTTTGAGATAAAGTTAGAAGATTAATGTTTCCAACAACCAAAATTAATGGTCACGAAATTCAGTGCGGTTTATGCTTCTGTCCCAGCCGGTGTAAAGCGAACGACAAATAAAGTTACTTTTATATTGTGTTCCTTGTCTGAAGAACAAAGGAAACTTCTACTATATTCTTTTCTTGCTTCTACTATACTATGCCCTAGTAATCTGAGTGAGTCGCAGAAGTAAGAAGTGGTGCACCGGCCAAATACTGTAATTAGTGGTGACTCGCATTTGTGATGAGGAACATTTTCTGAAGATGGTGAGAGAATCAATGTTCGGTTACAAGGTCGGATACCGCTTACTTGCAGATACATATGACATATGGGAGAAATGCAGTACAAAACATAATGCGATAGTACAATTACACATAGTTTTCTTTGCGCATATCAAAGGCAAACTATTTCGTTCCAGTTCTGTAAAAAAAAGTCACATTACGATTTATTTACCGCTGAACATAAACAAATACCAAATATGTGGCACATGTTCAGGTAATATTGACAATGGCAAAAGCTGCGTAAATATCTCAAAATCTACAGCTAGCACAATCATTGAGGATTTTCACAATCATAAAGGCAACAAGCAAGCATGTTTGCGAACATAAAGGCAGCAACCACGATTATGACACAGAAGTGTTCAATAGGGAGATAGATGTGAACCCTATACGCAGTTGGTGAGAAAAAAATATTTCCCTGCTTCGTAAACAGGTATCTACGTGCAATGGTTAAGAGCTTGCGTTGTCCAACAGATCACAACCAGTAAAACTCATTTTATTATTTTTATTGTTGGAAATAGATATAACTAAATAACAGAACCACTGTTTCGATTGGCTAAAGCATTGAACCGAGTTCACTTATGAATTATTTAAAAAATAGTAGAAGAAGTTTAATGGACGACTGAGTACTAAAACTCTCCAAATATGAACGCATCATCGCAAGTGATTGTCCCGTTTAACAAAACTCAGATGTAATACTCGATATTGGCAACTCTATTTTAAATTTAAATGACAGGTTTTTGCATTGTATCCAATTAGAATTACTGTATTAGTTCTGTGCACTCTTAATATAAATACTAGACATCACATTCAAGCGTACTAGGCAAAAAAGTATTTCAATTTACTGAGAACGATATAGCTGAGGCGACAGTTTTTGCTTTCGCGTCATTTTAACGCATCATAATTTTCATTGGCACTTCATTTCACTTTCATGCGAGGAATTCGTTCCGTTTATGCGAGTTCGCAACACTGTTGCGCCTAAAATGTTGTGACTGGTTGAATCTATTAGTCCAATAATTTCGATTTTATGTCTTCAGTATATAGCAGTCTCACAATCTGTTTTTTTTTCGTTTAGGACTAAAATGAGAGATGATCAGAAATCATGGAGGAGGAAAACAGAAACGGCTAATCTAAGAAGCCTCAAGAGCACCTTTTCTATCTTTTCTATGCACTCAGAACGAGTGCATAGAAAAGATAGATCTTCGTTATCCGCACAACATTCAACGGTAGGTGGAACAATGTTGATTGAGATTGTTTCCTACATTTTGGTATAACAAACCTGTAATCAAAAGGCATTACAGCTTTCTTCAAGAAGTCATGCCAATCTTGATGATGATTGTAAAAAAAAATTGAGCTATTTAAAAACAAACCAATTACATTACTGAGCAGATTGTTTGAATTGACTTAGAAAGTGTAACTGTGAGCATCTTTGCATCACGAAAACTACCGCTGACAAAAAATTTTGCAAAAGATTCACAGAAATCGGATAAATTACAATAATTTAAAAACATAGGAATCTGAAAGAAAGTCTCCGAAACGAACCATTTTATTCATCGCTGCGGGCAGGAATTGAATTTCGGTTCTCGTTCAAGTTCATGCAGGGATGTCAATTTTTTCAAGCTCTGGTTACATTTAACAAAATTTACGTAAATTGCAAGATAACAGAATCAGGGGATTTCCTTTCGATTAGTGAACAGTCCTATAGTAGATAAAATTCCGGCTAGTTTAGTAAATTAATTCATTGAAACATTTCTTTTTTTTGTCCAAAAATCCATGAATTCCGAAATGAAACCTGTAAGCTTCGTGTACTCAAATATAATACTAGCTTAATCTAGTTAAATACAGTTATCAGTAGTATTTTTTGTACACCCTTTACATGGCAACAAACAAAATTACTGGTCTGTCTGCCATAGTTTCAAGGATCTAGTAGAAGAATTGCCTTGAAAAATAAGCCTGTCTAATGATATTAAAAGTATCAATTTCATAAAAGATTTGTGAAAATCTGAATACTTAATTAGATAAATAATTAGTTGTTCTCACTTGTCTGAAAATAGTCTTTAATGTATCATCATTTAATGAATCATTGAAAATTATTATAAATTTGAGTTGAATAGGAGTTGAACCGTTTCTGCGCATCTACAAATCGCCTGCCTAATCAGAAGATTTGGAGCGAATTTCGACATTCTCTTGTATTTGTATTTGTATTTGTATTTAAATAATTGAGTCTTAATGAACTATACTAAAAAGAAATGACCTAAAGTGGCATGCGTGGAACTAATGAAGCGACGGGTCATTTCTAATATCGGTTGTTGGCAGCGTAGTTAGTGTTGTGCATTTCAGAGTGCAGCAGTGTTCGAGAACAAAGAACACGGGTTGGTGCGTAGAGGTTAATTTGTGATGGAAGATCGGGAACATCATATTCAGCCATAAGAAGCTTAGACACGAAGGTAGTTTACCACGCGTGTCTACGATCTTCTAAAGTGTGTAGACCTAATAATCGACAACGATCTTCGTATGGTTCAGGTTCATCGGATCGTTCCAAGGCTATTGACGTAACGCATATCGTATGAATCTGCGCTGGTCAGCCTCACTTCGTTGGCTTCAAGTTGTATGATGGGAGCACTCACGTGTGGCAAAGCGGAGCAAACATGCCGGAAGCTTTTAATTGCTGGATTAGACTGGTGATCAAGTAATAGGCAAAAAGCGAGAAGATGTGTGTGGAGAGAGCAACGGGCCGCTTCTTCAACCACAGCATCATCAACATGCACTCTTTGCGTGGAGTGAGACAAAAGAGCGAGAAACAGGCATTTTTCATGCCGCTGGAGTCACTCTGTGACAGCTGCCATTATCAGAATGTTACGCTCGTTTTTTGACGATACGAAGAAACTGACATTCATCTCACATAAACAAACGCTGAAAGTTTATCATAATCGGAGAGCCTCCATATGATCTTTCGAACAAAGAGGGGCCCATCTTTGAAAAGCTAGCGTTCATCTAATTTTCTGTTTAATTGATACATGCACGGCAGACTACGGTGAGATGGACACGTAGCGCGAATGCAGAAAGACAACTATGTTAATTTACTTCAGAGATACTCGGAATGCAGACGTTCAAAGATACGGCAGCCCAAGATTGAGTAACCTGATAATCTAGAATATACTTGATATAAAAAAAAACGAGTTTGATGAGATCAGAACATCAACAGCAAAATTTTCATTCATGTTTGATTTTCCAGTGTTTGTTATTTTCTTTTGAATACATTGTACAGAAAAACAGAATAAGAATGAACACCCGAAAGGGACAGAAAAGATGTTGATGCGAAGAAAATCACCCAGAGACGAAATTTCAACCCACAAGATCACCGGCCAAAATACACCTTGTTTGAAGGTTACGTCAGTTTTTAACTTCTGCTGCACACATTTAGTAAGAAGATCTGTTATGGCTGTTTATCCAACGACACGACCTGATACTCACAAAACGGTGAAACGAAATTCGTTAAACGGCAAGATGAAATTTCTCATAAATCTCCCATCTCATGCTTCCACGTGAGTTTAAGTCGATCCATGACATTTGGTTCGGATCCTCTCTGAAATATTTTAGTTGCATACAATTTTTAAATGGACATCGTTCTGTTAAACTGAAAAATGAGTACAAAATTCATTTTTTCTATTTTTAATTTTTCACTTTCAACCCAAGTTTTTCAATTTCATCAAATTCAGTCAAACCCGAATTTTTTTTCTGTATCCTCCCCTGGTTATAATCATTCGTCGCGTGATTGAATATTATTAAAAAATATAAGCAGTGCTGCTTATAACCAGCTATCCGAAGTTCAAGTTGCTTATTTCGCTAATCGTACTAATACAACAAATGATAAATTTATCAAATTCTCGGTAGCCGGCTGCCCACAGCAATTATTACATGATAACGCTATTGGCACACTTACTAATAACTCTCCCCTTCCCGTGATACATGTGGAGATGCAGAGGATTCCTCGGTATCTAGTAGCAACATGTATCGGACTAACATTCCTTCCTTTCCCAGAAGATCTGCATTCGGACGTGGCCGGCGTCGGTGTTGATCAGTATGCAGGGATCAGAATAGATTGTACAATGTGGCTCATCATGTTATTCCCAAGCATGTTGTTCCAATGAACATTTTGCAACCTAATTTGGTTCCGGTCAATAACGGAGTAGCAACTACGGGCGATCTCTTATGCTTATACAGAATTGGAATTTATGAGTTCTTGTTGTAGCTCCAAATGTATGTGTAAACTTAACACTGGCTTCATTGCTTGCAACAATACAGACTTGACTAATCCACATGAAATGCCTCGTGCATGCATTCTTGCAAACAAAGCTATTGACTCGTGCCTCATATCGGAGCTCTTAAATTGCGATAACTGTGCTGTCACAGTTATTCTTACTTTCGGTAACGAGTCATCCCCTTCTGATGATTTCAAAAGCGTTGTGTCATATGGTAGCTGAAATAAGCTTCTGCTTATTATGGGCAGCGATGCAAATGCTCATCACATCATTTGCGGCAGCTCAGCTCTCAATCTGAGAGGCTCTGAACTGATAGAGCATATAAGTAGTACAAAACTACATATTCCAAATGTAGGAAATCGACCAACTTTTACGAAATTTGGTAGAGAATCGGTGCAGGTCCATAGTGTGCAGTTGGCCGGGTTGGCCAACGCCAATGGCGTAAGCCT
This sequence comes from Topomyia yanbarensis, assembly GCF_030247195.1. Taxonomy (NCBI): domain Eukaryota; kingdom Metazoa; phylum Arthropoda; class Insecta; order Diptera; family Culicidae; genus Topomyia; species Topomyia yanbarensis. Next base: position 393,322,430 of record NC_080672.1, read on the forward strand.
TAGGGGGGCGCTGTAAACTTGATCTGCTTTGTAGAATAAATTGATTAATATAAAATAAGGCAGAATAAGTGTATCATTTGCAGGTAACACTAAATTATTGTTCGAAAGTCGAACAGAGAAAGAAAGCCAATGTAAACACCAAAGGGGACCAAAACAGAGAAGAGTTGAGCCAAGAGAGCAGAATGATTTGTCGTGGAAAATAGTGAAGCTCTCTTTAGTGTTTCTGAAAAAGTGTGCTTAATGCGTCTTCTAAGGGAACGCTCCATATTATCCTGGCGTTGTTTGTAAGGAAGGCAGGGTAATAGATGACGTGGACAATAAGCACATTGTACAGCATTGCTATTGCAATTCCTAATGATGCTCTGCGCACTTGCCACACCGGGCCTTATTGTTAAAATGGCCCATTTTGTTGTATTTAGTGCAATGCCTGACGCGCGGCACAAATAATGGAACATAAACACGAACCTTGTCGAACAAGACGAAAACAGGCAATGCAGCCCTATGCGGTTGCGGTTGAAACAGCCAATTTCATGCTTCAGTAGATCCAAACATGAAACACTCGATTCGGAAACTACACCGTCAATCTCAACTTTGTGGGCGGGCATGTAGGTGCGGTAATCCTTCATAAAATACTTGCCGACAGTAATGTTAGTTACTTACTTTAGACAGGCTATCATAGTTCTGAGATTATCTGGGTAAATTTTCGAGATATCTACTACTTGGTAATTTGATCCGAAAGCACATCAGATATGATTTGACGAAGTTATATGTGTATGATTTTCAACGAGAAGTCGGGGTCTTCAATGGCGAATCTTGTTCGCGTCATCAAATATTATTATTATTGGGATTCACTTCAAAGTAAGAAATGCTTTTTCTTATGTATCTTTTCAATGCAGGGGATATTTACTTCGAGCAATAGCCTGAAGAATTTAGAAAATATGCCTTTGAATATGAAATACGCGTCAAAATCAAAATGCCGGGTAATTGAGACTCAAATATATTGGTGAATCTAATTGAATCTTCATTTCATTGCTTATTTTCTGGCGTATCCATACATACTGCCAACTTACGCCGGGGCCAGGGTAAGTTGACAGGTTTTCCGCGTCACACATTTTTGTCTATAAAAACAAAGACAGTCCAATAAACACTTTGATAAAATTCATGGATGTTTCCAACAGTCTGCCCTTTCATGTTACATGTTCTATGTCAGAGCTTTCTCGAGCTGGTATATTTACCAGGAATCTCATCAAATTCACACTATTTTTAGCCGAGAACGTATAATGATTCATCGTGGTGAATTAAGTAACTTTTTTAGTTTCTTCAGCAGAGTGCTTAGAGCATCGTTGAAGAAAACTCTTCAGATTCTTTGGATGCGGCTTGTGCACGGGGAATGTGTACTCTCCCCACAGTGAGCACACTTTTTATCAAAATAGCCTATTTGCCCGTATTTCGTGCAAAGCGGCAATTCAGGACGCGCGGTATAAACAGTCGAACAGGTAAACGATCCTTGTCGAAAAAGACTTAATTAAACACACACAATCCCGCCAAAGATCATTCGGCCCGGCACAGCATTTGTCCCGTCCACCATGTATTTGTGAAGGAACACCATTTTGTCCCGGCCAGTGCGATTGCCATTCAAAGTCTTCGCACACTGAAGCAAGAGGTCCTGGAAATGGCGAGCTCCTTGCTTCAGTCGAACCACTGATTGCAAACTCGAACCGGTGACAGCGCAGTCGATCTCAACTTTATGAGCGGGCATGTAGACGCGGTAGTCCTTCATAAAAAGCTCATTGCCAGTAACGTAATTTGCTTGATCCGACCGAGTTCAACATGTATGATTTTAAATAAGGTATCGGAATTTTTTATGACGAATCTTCTTCAATATTCATTTTAACATTAGCCTGGGTTTTTCATAAGAGTTTATTTTAAGCGTATATGGAACCCGTTTTTTTTATTTCGATTATAGAGGTTTTAACCTTAAGGTCATTCGCATCTTCGGGTTAGAAAAATCTCTCATGAAAAATTTCTAACCCTACGTGCGGGGTCGGGACTCGAACCCAGGTGCGCTGCGTACAAGACAATCGATTTACCAACTACGCTACACCCACCCCAATGAAAGAGGAAGGAAGAGGCAGAATTTACTGGGAATATAATACATAGCAAGATAAATCTGAGAATAGAGTAAAAATTGGGTCAGCTGTCTTCACTTAATGTATGACTGAATGCTACCGATTTCCTTCAAAGTATGTGTAAAAGTAATAGATCACATGTAACCCGTCAGGGTAACGATTTAGCACTGGGTGGAAATATACCAATTCGTGTGTACTCTCTCCGTAGAGTGTATTGTTTACGTAAAATTATGCTCACCGCTGTTCGATACAGTTCACATTTAGTTTGAAAAATTTCTGTATAGTTTCGCGTTTGTGTACGGTTTTGTGCGTTCAGATAGGTGTAGTAATTTTTGTATTGTATTGTTTATTTTGGGTTTTAACCGTTAGGTCATTCGCCCATTGTAGTAATTTTTGTTTCGTGTTGGTATATTTATAACATAACATTTGCTTTGGTCGTGAGGAAAGCGGCCATCGAGTTTTAGAGAGTTAGTTACGAACCACGGCAACGAAAAGACGTCGTCGATAATTTTCGCGATAGTTTACCGCCATAAGAACAGTATTGAAGTGCGCGTGTGCGACGGAAACAAAACCCTTCAGAAAGGTCCGGCCCGTGATTCGAGTACTCGTTTGTTTTGTGGTGCTGGATCGC